>NW_027497630.1:0-181604 GCF_021521415.1 Bidens hawaiensis
CATCGGTACATTAAACGAAACCTTCAATACCAAACCGAGCAAGAGACGATCGATCAAGCCGAAAAAGATGCGCAATTATTAATAATATGATGTTTTAAGTTAATAAATGTCATGGTTTAAGTTTTTAAAGTTTTTAAATCGGTTTTATATAAATTTCATTTCTAAGCCCGAAAACGACCGTTTTAGCCTCGTTTTAAGCCGAATTAAACATTTAACCGAAAAACGAACTGAACCAGATTATCCAAAACATTATCCGGATTTCGAGAATCCAAACATGTGGCTAGAATTGGAGAGGTGGGTCCCACCCCACCTTCCTTCTTGGGACCGATCGGAACATCAAGGGTTAAACCCCATTCCATTTCTTTTTTTTACATCAAACTCTCCATGATCTTCAACTCTCTCCCATTCTATAATCTAAAAACCGAGATTTTAGCAAGAAAACGAGGTAAAAAGTCGAGTTATTTACGTTTCCATCTTCGTTTCTTGAGTTTATTTGCAAGAAAATGAGGTTTCAAAGATGAAAACTGATTCTTGCATGATCAAGTGATGTATAAGGGTTATAAGGGATCTTGGTCCAAGAAAGGAGTTAAACGAACCAAGAACTAATTTTTACGGTTTAAACTTTAGTTTTGAAACAATAACCGAAACTATAGTGTAAGAGGCTTGATTGTGAGTGTAACTTGCTTGGTATTGTGGTATGTTGGTTGTAGGTTCTGTATTTAGTGGTAGATAAGGCGGAAAGACGAGCGTGTAGCTAGTAGTGGCGGAAAACAAAAGGTATATTCGGTTTATGTTCGGTTATGAATTTTTGGACAGATTGTTGACGGTTTAGAGTTAGGTCATGAAATTTTACAGAGGTGTTAAATACATGAAAATATGAGTTTTGTGGAAATTTGGTAATTTTTGGACCAAAGGATGAATATTTGGTGAATTTAATGCTCGGTTTTGGCCAAAAATGGTTAAAAATAGTTAAATATCATGAAAAATTCTGGAAAATTCCAGATAAGCTCTTTTATAACATGTAAAAGTCACACACAAAATTTTAGGGTCAGTTGGAGAAGTCTAAGTAGGCTTTTCGGTTAAACGGGTTCTAGGGTTTTCTAGCTCGGTTTTAGTGAAAATGGCATGTAAAAAGAGATTTTGATTCTGGAAAAATTACAGGGGACTATGTGGATGGCAGGGGTCATCCAGGAAAAATTTGGGATTTTTATAAGGTCGTTTGGTATTTACGACATATTTAGTGTTTAAATGGTGTTTAAAAATAGATAAATAAATTTTAAATATAAAAATTAATTCTGGAAATATTTTTATAAAATTCCCACTGTCAAAAAAGTGATTTGTGCAAAATTTCAAGATCCGAGATTAACGGATAATTATTTGTCCAAAAACAAACTTTTAAAGTTTAAAACGCGTAAACCGGTAAAAGTTCACCTAAACGAGCTGACGCGTGTATAAAAACCCCTAAAAATGAACTATTTTTCATATAATTGAGTTAAACAAGTAAAAATAAATCATCCGAAAATAATTCGATGATTTGAGTAATTTTATCCGATAAACAGTTTCCGGTGCACTAAAGACGGAAACGGGTCCCGCGGCCAATCGGGGCGCTCTAAACCGAGCTCTAATTTCACAACTTTAATTAAATTATCATCCAACAACTATTTTCGGTTCGTGTGTGACCAAACTCATTTTTGAACGTAAAAACGGATAACCGTGCTAGGCACGCAAAACGGGAAAAACGACTAATAGTAATTTTGACTAGTGAACTCTAAACAATATCACAATATGAGTCCCTAGAAGTGTTTCTGCGGTTAACATTGCCCCCGGAATGGGTACAGTACTGGGTTAACAGTGTCCCCCAGATGTCCCTAGAAGTGTTTCTGGGTTAATATTGCCCCCCGGAACGGGTACAGTACTGGGTTAACAGTGTCCCCAGATGTACCGGTTAACACGGTTAAAGATTATATAAACCTATAATTGTATAATAACAATCGTAGGGATCATATTACAGATTGGACGTGTTAACTAATAATGACTGTTGTTACCTGCTTGCATGTGCTAAGGTGAGTTTCACGAGCCCCTTTTTCTGAATTGTTTTTAAATATTTTCTCGGGGCGGAAGCATGTTACTACTGAAATGTTTAAGTACATACTGAACGCATGGATTTGCGTGGATTTATATATTTTTTTATTGTACGGGAATCGTACGGAAATGTATTAAGATGGTAATTGTCCTGAGTTGCTAACATTCTAAGGCCCCGGAACACGAGTGATTAACTGAAAGCGGTAGAGTGTGGATAGTACTATTTGACTGACAAACCCAACTGGTCCGGCATGAATTTGCTGATGTTTCCCAGCCCAGTTGCACATGTCTATTTTGTTGTTATATATTTTTGCTATTGTAATGTTAGACATAGCGGTTTGGGGCAGGTTCGTGGGCGGAGTATGCCACGGGGTTGTGTGTGGATAGTCAGAGGTTTCACTTGTGGGCTCAGCATAATTACATCGATAATATTATATTTTGATATGGATTTATCATGGTTTACTCAAATTGTGAAACTCACAACTATTCGTAGTTGACCCGTTTTCTCACATGCTTTTCAGGTACAATTAAGATGAAGTGATTGCTTACGTGCTAAGTGCTTGATGTGTGTAAGATTTGCGTGCGGGATGTTAGGATACATTATAATAAATAGAATTATGTATCGTATTGTATGATGTGTGCATCACCTAGACGGTAGTGAAATACGAGAAAATGTAATTTAAAGTATATTAATGTATTCAGTTTTCTTTATAAACAATGTGGTTGATATCAGAGGTGTCTGTTGCATCCCGTTTACGTTTCCGCTACGGTTACGGGGTGTTACAATATGGATACAACTGTTGACAGCTACTATTATTTTCATATTATTACTACTTGAAATGTTTTGTTTTTCTATTGTAACTTTCAAAATATAATACTTTATAAAATTCTTAAACCATAATACACCGTTAATATGTTTTTTTTTATCTGTGTTTTAATATAAATTTTATCTAAAAATGACCGGGGTCAAATATAAGGATATTGGATTTTAATAATCCAAACTTTTATCTTTTAGCCGGCAATAATTCCAACTTAAGAAATTCTCTATGTTAATCCCAATTTTTATCACACTGGCCTCCACCGAGCCTTTTTTACTAACATAGACTAACTTAGTTAGTTTTGAGGTAAAATATGTCATTTCTTCAAGTTGATAGGGTAAAACAAAACTTTTGTTTATTATAATCCATGCTTATTTTTCTTCTCAACCACGGGTGCAAATGATCCAAGCCCGAGCTTGATTAGGCTCGAGCTCGGCTTGTTTAACTTACATAGAGCTTGAGCTTGAGCTCGAGGTCGGCTCGCTTCTATCTTTATTTCTAAGGCTCGAGCTCGGCTCGTAAGTGATTTTTTAAGTTTAATTACATTTTTCATTTGTCTCTCACAACTTGAAGAAATAACATATTTTGTTCTAAAACCAACCGGGTTATTTCCCGTTAAGAAAAGGCTCAATGGATGTCAATATGATAAAAGTTGAGATTAACCTAAGGAATTTCTTAAGCTGGAATTAATACTGACCAATAGGTGAAAATTTGGATTATTAAAATCCAATATCCCAATATAAATATATTCTTTTTATTTTTTTCAACAATGTAATGTTTCTTAAATTTCAAAAATACCGTTATAACATGTTTATTTCTAGTTTTCTACCTACCTTTCGGTGTATATTTATTCAAAACCAAATCGTCTCAACGCACAAGAAATTTGAACTAAATAACATCCTTAATTATACCATCATTTGCATAATCGATTTAAACATAAGAAGTTGTTCCATACGAAATTAATTTCAAGTAGAAACTATAAGAACTTTATCAAACACAAGAAAATATTGATTTCACTATGATACATGCATGTGTGGTTACACTCAACATAAACTAATTTTAAAATTTTTTTTTTTGTTTCTTAAACCATAATATATGTGCATTTAAAGTCTACTTTTTAAGTTGTAATACTATTATATATACTTTCAGTTATAATATTATAGTTAGGGTATATTGTTCTAAATCTAGCCGAAAGGATTTACCTTTAAAAGGAAGAAACGATGTGGAGAAAACTTGTACACAATGCATTAAAAGTTGTACATTCAATTTCCTTATAATATTTGATGATTATTTTGTATAGTGTGTGTAGCGAATTTTGGGGCTGTTTGGCAAGTGCTGAACCAGTAAGAGGTCTGAACCAGTAAGCGCTGAACTAGTTAAGTCTGTTTGGTTAGACCTCTGAATAACTCTGAAAAATGACTATTTTACCCCTACTGACGTAAGGACACCTTCAAAGTATCAAATATGATGCAAAAAAAAATCACCATAGTATGAATTATGAAATAATTTATTATAAACAACAAATAAATGAACATTTTTCTTTACAAATGTTATACATAAAAAAACAAATTATATAGATACGTTAGAACCATAAGAGCCGGTTATTTAACTATCAACTTTAGAATACAATCTACCAAACACTTTCATATATAAAATCAAAGGTTGGATCCGATGCCAAAGTCCGCAATGATTAGCTCCATTTGAACATGTAGCCATCGACATCTAAGACGAACAATACAAAAATTTGACAATAAATCTTAACATAAGTTATCAAAGTAATACATAGCATCTCTGTTAAATCCATTTTAGTAAGAAATCCAATATCAAAGTAATACATAGCATCTCTGTATATTTCCTATATGTAAAACATATAGGAAATATACATTACAAAATCCATTTTAAACGCAACAAACCTTGTCATACGGAGACTCATAGCCAAAGTAGATATCAGAAAACGAAAGCTTGCTACTAATGTAATTAATATGACATCCACTCCTGCATTTACAACACGAAAAATATACATGAAGAGTTAAAAGTTTGGTGCTCGTTTTTAAGGTTTGCCCACAACAGTATTATTGGGCGGATATTGCCGGTGGGATGTGCATGTTTTCAATATCAGCCCGTTAGAAACGCTTGAAAAAAATCAAAAAAGTAAAACAAAAAAATAAAAAAAATGCAGCAGACCCGTTTAAAAATAAAAACAGTAGCAAAAAACATGTTCATACAAAAAAAAAAAACACTAGGCAGTTTTTTTTCTTTTTCTGAAAGCTTGAAATTAGAACCCATTTTAACAAAAAAAAAAAAAAACTCATCTGGCTCGAGTTGAGCTCAGGCTCGTTTAACTTACAAAAGCTCCAATATGGCTCGTTTCTCATTTAGTTAACTTTATCCTGGTTTATATAAATAAATAAATGCTGGGCTGAATTGAAGTAATAACCATAAAAAACAACAATTGTGCTGTTCGTTATTTCGTTTCATAACGGATAATAAATGCTTGAAAAAATAAAAAAAATGGTTGACGTGCAGGGCATGAAGTAATAAGCTGCACTAGAACCACAGGGTTGGCATGGGCTTATACCAGAACTAGTAGCAACCTGGGTTCAAACCGGTCAAACTTGACTGTTTGACCTTTTTAACCACGAGCTTGGTATCGACCGGTCAAACCTGATCCTTTGGCTTTTGAATCACGAGCTGAGCTCGAGCTTAGAATAAAAGCAGAAATCAAATCGAGGTCAAACTTCATAAAACACCACAAATTAAACCGAGTTCGATTCGACTTTAAGAAGGTCAAAATGTGCCAACGTTGGCTAATTGGTCTAAGGTCAAAACCAATATTTATGTTGATGTATTATTTCTCATATTGGCTTTAGGTTGTATTGATAGAAGAAAGTGAATTGTAAAAGTTATAATGAGCCAAGCTTGGCGTGTTTTGACTTACTCGAGCTCAAAGTCGGTTTGATTCATGTTCTTTTTTAAAGGTCGAACTCAGTTTAATTTGTGCTCTATTTCTAAACCTTGAACTCTTTTTCGGTTTCAAAGGGAATTCTTTTTCTTTTTTTGATAATTTATGAATCTGCAAATCAAAGACGGGTAGAGTTATTTAGAATGGCCAAATGGCCACTTTCTCAGTCAAAATCCTTCATGACCCGAGGCGAGGTGTTCTATTGTCTTAAATTAAATTAAATTCATAAACCAATCATCTCAAGTAAATAGAAAGAAACAAAATCTAATATCAAGAACGAAAACACCCGTTAGCGCATCACCTAACAAAGTATCAACAATCTCCAATATGATACAAATGTCACATTCACCCATTAACAGATACAGTTGGAAGCATAAAAAGAGAAGGTAATTACCTGATTAGCTATTCATCGGTTTGCGAATTCAAAGACGCGTTCAAAGTTTCCGTTTGCATCTATGAACAGAATAATATTTATCTTAATGATTAGAACCACAATTTCGAACACAAATATATGCTGGACCTTAACTACAAAACCAAATTGAACATCAATTAGTATAAGATGAACATAAATGGGTTTTTCGAGTGATAAACCGTAGCTTCTAAGCCCAATCGTTTGAACCCTACAAAAATCATACCTGGTTCATCAAGCGAGGAAGGTGGTGGTGTCCGGAGAAAGAAGGAACAGATCGACGATTGTAGCAGTAGAGATGGAAGGAACGTGGGTAATTATGTCTAATTTCTCATTCACCAAGCTGAATGAATAAGAGGAATCGCTCAGATGTATTCTTTATCAAACCAAACTCCTGAGCGAACACGAGCATTCTCCTTTCGTGTACGTTTGGTTCGTTTACAAGCTTAAATATAACCTCTGTTTCAAAATCGCTACAATGGAGTTGGACCATTAGGCTCAGGGGTGGGGGGGGGGCGCGAGTGGGGGCGCCAGCCAATAATATTGTGACGTGTGGCAGAGAGAGAAACTTGATAAGATGGGTATTGGTTGTGGTGCTCGCGCCCCGGGACATGGTGTGGAGGGGCGCGAGAGGGGGTTCGAGCGGTTTTTATTTTTATTTTTTTATAAATGTATTAAAAAAACGTATTATTAAAAAAACTCATAAATTATTTAAAAAAACACACATTAATTAAAAAAACACATTAATATCTAAAAAAAAATTTAAAGTACTAAAAAAAACATTATTCTTATTCTTCGGCTTGGTCTTCTTCGATCAACCTCTTCCGGATACGTTCCTTTTGTTTTTCCATCAGCATTTGGTCGACCGGATTTAGGTTACTGAAGTCTCTTGTAAGGAATTCCAAATCTCTCATTCTTTTTTTTTCCTTTTTGTCATTAGAGACCACCTCCATGGTTTTGTTGAATTTATTGAGGGATTCAACAAGATCGTTGATGTTTACGGCTTCCCCCTCAGCCGGTTTTTTGCCCCTGGCGTCCCTTCCCAATGGCCGCCTCCTCGGCGGTGAAGACGTTTCCTCCCCCGCAACGTTTAGGTCGAATCCAACCCGGCAATCCGACCCGGCGGAAGTGCTGTACGCTCCAGACGAACTAGTTTTAGTCCGTTTCGGCCCTACTTCCGCATCAACGTCCGGCGCCACCAGCTCAACCCACTTAGAACACCTTCTCAACCTCTCCCACACCTTTACATCGTCCCACGTCTTCACCGTCCCATACCTCCGCAGGCACTCCTGCCTCCACTCTTCGACAGTGAAATTATAAACCGCCAAATCGTCACTGCCACTTGGTCTCATACGACCGGCGTTCCTGTTGAACAGATTAGTAAACAAGCCGACAAATTTTCTGATTTCGGTCCACCGACCCGAAATCATATCGGCGTTACGCTCTGTACTCCAACGAGCGAATAGAACGTCTCCCTAACCTTTGTCCAAAAGACCTTGCTCTTTTGGTAGTCCGCTGCATAATGCATAAATAAATTTGTAAGTCATTTAACTTGTTTATTTAACTTTTTTATTAAAAATCATTTTTAAAAACGTTAAAACAATTACCGCAACGCCGATCCTCAGAAATGACTATCCAAGCCCGACACAGGGCTTCCTTCTCATCCGATGACCACGGAGTGGTTTTCCGTTTCGTCCTTCCAGTCGAAGCCGAACCCGACCCGTCCGTTGCAACTTGTTTTTTCCGGTGGACGCGTCTTCTTTGTCCCGCAGCTTCACCTTCTGCTTCTTGTGTCTCCGGAACTACAAAGTTAGGAGACGGTTGTATGTTGGATGGTTGAAAGCCGGATGGTTGTTGCGACCCCGAATAAAACATCGCTTGGTCCGGTGCCGAGCATAAATCGTCGTAACTGTAATCTGAATCTAGGTTTGGGTACCAATTTCCAGCCATGTTTTTAAAAAAAGGTTTGGAAGATGGGGTGATTTTGGGTTTTGGGTATGGTATGTGATATTGGTATGTGATATTGGTGTTGGTTTGGGTTTGATATAGGTTAATAGAGAGAAAAGATTGTATGTTATATTGTTGTGGGTTTGTGTTGGATATAGGTTAATATATAGAGAAAAATTGTATGGAAAAATTTTTTTTTTTTTAATAAAAAACGAGCCCAAACGGCTCTATTCACGCAACCCAAGAAACCTTCACGCCATTCTCAGCCGCTAGCCCATCCGCGCCTGCCTCTTTTTCCGCGCTCGCGCCCCTCTCGCGCCCCTCTCGCGCCTCGGTGGTGTGGTGCTCGCGCCCCGAGGCACGAGCGGCTGTCCTCTTGTGCCCTTTCTCGCGCTCCACACCCCTCAGCCTTAACACCTGCTTTGATAGGACCAAAGACTAATCGTTTGAAGCAATAATTTAAACTTTTCACCACAACTTTTTTTTCCAAATGTAATTTTTAGTTAGAAAAAAATTACAAACTTTGTCCTTTTGAAAATCCATAATTATGGATTGGGTCCTTTGTGAAAATGAGTTTCACTTTTTATCCTTTATTTAGGTTTTTGTCTCGATTTTAGTCCTTTACACTAACGAGTGTTAAGTTTTTCAGTTAAGTCATCCTATGTGCACTTTATAAGGGCATTTTAGTCTTTTAACCATTTAAAAGACTGTTTGTGTGATAACATAAAAAGATTTGGTTCTCTTATGAAGTTATGAAAAACAATAAAATAAATTATATAAAAAAAACATGAATATATATATTCAGTTAACAAGCTAAAGAAATTAATAACCATTTTTACAACAATCTCCTTGGCTCAAACACCACCAACTCCAAATTCCATACAAATTTTTTACAAAATATTTCGAAACCAATGAAGAAATTGAAGCAGAAATTGTGGCGGCCTGTACCTAAAATATTTCAAAACCTAGGCGAATCGAGAGTACCATGGCGGCGGCCTGTAAAGACGCAGATCGTTTTCATGTGTCGGAGATGCAGATCGGTGAAGTCAAGTCCTTTTTCCGGCGAGGTCGGTTTCATATATGCGAAATCGTTTTCATATGTGGGGTTGGCGGATGGTTGTTTTCAGGCGAAGGATGCGGCGGCAGTTGTGATTGTTTTTCAAAGTGTTAACATGAGTAGAATGTGAAGAGTATCTGGACCCGTGCGTCGTTTCGTCAATGTAACCGGCAACGGTAATCGATAGTGGTTAAGATACGATGGTGGTAATAGATGTAGTGGTGGATAGTGAGTGTGATGAAGTTGGGTTGATTTTAGGGTTGATTAAGTTAGATCCAAGGCACCTGACCTTTATGTTGAAAATGTTCAGGGTTTGTGTGTTATCTTTTCTATGTTGCATCATGTAAATTGCAAGTTAATTATGTTTGTTTTAGTTACATTAGCTACTGTAGTTGAGAATATTGTTGTAAAAAATAATATATGTATTCAGTGTAAAGAAGTTATCACATATTCATCTTCTCTGAGTCATGCCCTATGGTTGAAGGCTGGCAGTATCATATCTAAGCAGGGTGATAAAACCTAACATGAATCAAAACAAGGTGTTAAATCTTTTCTAGTATATCTTATTACGAATAGTCCGTGTTGTAGTTAACCTATGTTATCCGCATTAAACATGTCGACCCGTTAATGTCAAAAAATGGATTTTGTAAGTTGTCAAAAAGACTCATTTACAATCAACCAACCAATTAAGTCATTTACATAAATGGTTCATGTGTCATATGTTATGGTTACACATTTAGAATTTTAATTTACAATCAACCAACCAATTGACCCATTTATCTAAAATCTAAATGGTTCATGTGTCATGTTCTGGTTACACATTTTAGAATTTTAACATGTTTGGGTTATGGTTGCTATATTCAATATGAATAAATACATGGATCGTGTTCATTTCCTCAAATCAACCCCTTAATCATTGAAGTATAAAACAGATTCAGATGAGATGATTGAAAACAGAACAGAGATGGTGGTTTTGGTCTTAAGCAAAGATTATCTAACAAAGTCAAAGCATAATGAGTACACATAAAAAAGTAGAATGATCTGGAACAAGTAGAGAAACAGTAACAAGCATTTCAAGCCATGATCTTAGCAGATCTGACAAACAAACTGTCGACAACTTTACCCATGTTCTGAATAGTCTCAAGAGTCGCGGGGAAGATGGCATCAGTCTTTGGGTCTTCAAAAATGATAAGGCACCCGACACCTTGGTCCAAAGTTCCAGCGAACTTTTTGTCCAGAATCATCTGTGACAGCTTTTTCTCCACGTGATCCACAGGCAACTCAATCAAACTTGCAATGTGACCAATTTCCACCCGAGAAAACGGCTCAATCAACCTGTGCACAACACAGCATTTAATTCACAATCCAATCAAACCCTCATTGACCCATTTGCTTATAAATGGGTTGATCCGCATTATTCTTATATTCATCGCCTCAAAACGAGTAAAAATCAGAAAAATAGTAGCTATACAGAAAAGAAGTCTAAAGTCACCTAAAAGTTAGTCACACCACCGGCATATTATAGGCATGTAAACAAAAGAAGCGTTCAATAAACAGTTTGTGAAGCGCTCAACAGAAAGTTCATTTATGTTCTTTCATCTAAATTCGTTTATTTACGTTTATTTATGTTATTTAAATTCGTTTATCTCCGTTTATTTATGTTCTTTCATCTAAATTCGTTTATCTCCGTTTATTTACGTTCATTTAAGTTCATTTATTTACGTTTAATTTATTCATTTAAAATTTTTGGCCCATTACCACTTAATTTAATTTTAGTAAACTTTAAGCCTAACACATTGTACTTCACATTACATTAGGCATGTAAACAAAAGAAGCGTTCAATAAACAGTTTGTGAAGCGCTCAACAGAAAGTTCATTTATGTTCTTTCATCTAAATTCGTTTATTTACGTTTATTTATGTTATTTAAATTCGTTTATCTCCGTTTATTTATGTTCTTTCATCTAAATTCGTTTATCTCCGTTTATTTACGTTCATTTAAGTTCATTTATTTACGTTTAATTTATTCATTTAAAATTTTTGGCCCATTACCACTTAATTTAATTTTAGTAAACTTTAAGCCTAACACATTGTACTTCACATTACATTTAACTTACTATTAACTTACTGTTAACTGTTTTAGCTCAATTTTGTCGTACATCTACGTTCAGTACTTCAGTTATGCTCGTTTATGTTTGTAAACTGTTTGTTTATATTGTTAACAAACAAACATAAACCTACACGAACATGCTCGTTTTAACAAGCAAACAGAAACACACTCCTTTTTTTAGTGAACAAACAAGAACAAGAGAGCTCCATCTGTGTTCATTCGGGTCATTTACAAGCCTAACATTATCCATACGAACAGACTTTTTCGCCAAATCACACGAGCCATATGACTCTATATGACCCATATGATATGTCGAAAATGTTCACACAAGCCCGTATAAGGTGTTACACAATCTGTTTATACGGGCTCGTATAACTTCACTTAATCTGTCTAACGTGACAATACTGTGTTGTGTCAAAAGTCATACGGGCCCCGTATGAAGTGACAGGTCCGTGGTTTGCAAGTGTCATATGGGCACGGTAACATCATACAGGCAGTATTCTAAGTCTCAACCCAACCGAAAAAATAATACCAGTTACCCACCCGGGTCGACCCACCCACTTTAATTGCTAACAATTTTGAGAATTAAGTTCATAACCCTAACCTGCACAAGTTTTGCTCCAAAAGTGTGTCATAAAGGGAAGAAAGATGCCTATGAACAATAGGGTCTTCATCCAACTGAGCTTTAAAATCCTGAAGTGCGGTTTCAAACAGCTTCAACGACCTCTTAGCATAAGCATCAGCAACAGCTTTCATTGCATCAAGTTCTGGCCCTAAAAACTTCAAAGCTTTTGAAGATATAATCCCTGCCACGTCATCAGCTTGATTCACCATAATCTTGCACAGCAACATGTACTTAAGACTATAAACCGCCCTTGGGTCATCAAGTGCATTAAACGCCTCAAAAGCTTCAAAGAAGTAACTGTAAGCAGTTTTATAATCCTTTTCTTCAGCATGAAGAATCCCACTCTGTAAATCAATGGTGCCTTGCTGAGCTGGCGGAACATAGATTGCATTTGCAGCTGTTCTTGCAGCAGTTAATGCAGCTTTCGCTTTTGGTAGATTTCTTAATGAAAAGTGAAGTTTGCTTTCCAACAAGTCAATATCAACCAGAAGTAATTTGTCATCTAAACGTCTGACTTCTTTGACCAACCCCGAAAGCAGAGTCAAAGCCTCTGAATACTCCTTGCTATCCATCAGCAAGGCAGCGAGTCGGGCCTCAACCCGTTGTCTTAAAAAGGTTCGTTTTTCGGCCCGGGTCCACTCGACCATCTCTTTGCACAGAGATATCTGGAGATCAGTTGAATTAGGTATCTTGGCAACCGAATCTATGATTCCCCTAACAATTTTTGCGGTTTTGGCTTTTGGAATTAGAGCAAAGAAAGGTCTTAATGTGGTCAACAGACTACGAAGATCTTCACCTCGGTTTTCTTCCTTGAGAAGTTCTGAAAGTTTTGTGATGGCTTGTTCTTTGACCCGAAGGGCTTCAGAAGATGATGCAGGGTTATCTAGAACCTTGTAAAGTATGGCAATAGCTTCAGGTCGGGTTTTGGCTTCTGAAGCCAGGTCAAGTGAGTCTGATGTAGCGGGCAGATGTGACGATGACATGGTTACGTTAAAAGCTGGCATCAAATAAAAAAGAAATCATGATTAAGAAGATGAAACCAAACGCTAAACATAAAGATTGCTTGAGTACATGTTATAACTATCTTAAACTTTAATGTCATGAAAACAGAGTTACATATATAATATAAGCAGTTGTAAGTTCAAATTGTAATAAACAAACATCGGTAAAATAAAAATATATTTGATGAGGTGATCAATACAAGCTAAAGCTTTTATTAAATGAAGTAAACTAAATAGCAGGGAAAACAATTTCTCAGAGCCCAAAATCCCAGTCTAACTATGTGCCAGCAGCACAAGTTAACATACGACCAACAATCGTTATAACTCTAAGCATATAATTCCAGTTCCATAACAATCACAATGAGAATAAAATCTAATTAAAAAAAATTAACAAGAAAGTAATAACATATTAAGCACATCATGACAGCAAACACTTGCAACTGAACCAGAGGCCTTAGGAATGTGCACGGGTTTTCTAACAGAATATGGCAAGCAATTGAACATACAACTAAGCTAGCCATATATATCACACGCGGTTCGAAGAGATCACATTCGCCATCAAACCGATCAACCAACAGAAAAAAAAATCAGAAAGTAAAATACAAGACACACTAATAATTGTTAGGAGCATTTAACTTTCATATAACCAAAAGCAACAGAACGTAGCATTATATTTTCATAGTGAAATTAAAACCCTAAAAAATCAAATAAAAATAGAGCCAGATTAACAAACCCTAACCTAAAATGCATAGGTTCATAAAAGATATATATAATTAAAGCCACAATCGAATGCAAGTGTGTAAAGATATACAGGAGATAGATATGAAGAAAAAACCTAGGTCGTAAACTAACCGAATTAAATGAAACAGAAGAGAAGAATATGTAAGTAAGATTTAATTGAGATAGAATAGAATAGAAGGGTGAAGTACCGGAGTTAATTATAATAATAAGTTTTGACGGTGGAGATCAACAGACGCCGGAAACTGAGATTGAGATGATGAAAGAAAAACAACGAGTGAGTAATAATAAATAAAGAAGAGATTTGGGAAGATGTCTTGTGGGCAAAGAAAACGCTAAAGGCCCCTTGATTAATTTCTTTTTTACATTTTGCCCACTAAATTATCTTCAACTTTTTATTTTCTTTCAACTTTTTACCCATTAATCCGTTTATTTATCAATGTAAAAGGAATTATACGCAAGATAAAAATTGATTTGTCGGTGTCACGGAATTTAATTTAAAGAAGCTCGCTATTGATCTTTTATATAAACTATTTGGAAAACATACAATATATTAGGTTAGTCGGTTGGTTGGTGTTGCGATTTTTAAGACTCTTCTCTATCAACCATGCAATCTCGAATCTTCACTTTAACCAGTTTTTTTTGTTGCTATTCTTACGAAATCCTTCCGATGAACTTTTGTTGGTTATTTTAAAGCAAATTATATGTGAAAATATTAGCTAGACTGCGTATTTGATTTGACGAACACTATTGACGAAATAATTTTTTTGGCATTCTATTTGATACTTTAACAAACTTAAAAGGTACCGACCGAATTCATGTCGCTTGTTTGTTTTAAAGTTGTTTTTTTTACTATTTTAATCTTTTCATTTGGGCAGGCGTTAACGAATTTATTTTTTGGGTTTACTCTATTATCGTAACGAAACTAACCAATACCAATCGAATTTACATCGACTCGTCGCTGTAACGTGCGTCTTTTACTGCTCAAATAAACGTCCTCTTAAATATGTTATTTTTTGTATCATATGTTATATGAGTGTTACTAGTGTTTTGGACGTGTGTCGATACGGATTTGGGCGTTTAAAGATTTATTTTTTGTTTGACTATCGTGTCGTGATGAATTGAATTGAACTGATACCGACCAAATCTCGTCGATTCACCGCCGCAACGCGGTGGATTTTACCTAGTTAAATTTAAACAAATTAATGTTATTGTGATGTGCTTATATTACTTTTTGAATAAGTAAATTATAATTTTCGTTGTTTTGAATGTGACCTTTCAACTTGTCATACCTCAACCTAAGGTGGAAATATCGGGGCGTGAGCTTTGGTTCACAAATCATAATTTACTATTATGCAATTTAAATATGACAATATCTAATTAATTAATTTAAAATTCAAGTACAACAATTAAAGGAAATTACAAAATGAAATCAAATAATCTAGTATAAGTTTTAATACTAAATGTCATATCTATGTGATCTTCATCTTGATAGACAATCCAATTGATAACTTGCAAATGCGTACAAAATAGATATTTTTGTCAACAAAACATGTCGAGTTAGTAGATCACCAATATTTTATTACAATATAATAATATATAAATGAATAGCAAAACTGTTATCTGTGAGTATAAACAATCAAATCATTGAGCAAATAACGAGTGTCGGTAAAATCATTGTCATGCGAATCGGACGTTGGCTACTACGACATGATGTGATAAATGAGGGTGTCGGTGAAACCATTGCCATGCGAATTGGGACCTGGCTACTACGACGTTCGTATGATCATACTATAATGTCAATATGATGGACCTCTTCGAATGCGATAAAATAAACAAATAACATGTTAACAAATAGCAAATAGTCATTCAATTGATACACACACAAAGATCACAGTTTGCTAATGAGTATATGATAGAGTATGTAACTAATTAACAAGCACGCATAAGTCCCCAAAACGTTTGAAAACAAGTAAAATAGGGGAGTAATTACTTACCTTAACACTTAAACGAGACTAGAAAGTAATAAGAATAACGAAGAACCTAACTTTAAAGTGCTGACTGAGATAATCCAAACAAACCTGAAACTTAGAGATATTAAAAGAGAATTAAAACCGAGAAAATAGCCGCTGGAACCAACCCAAACGAACGTATAGAACTTCGATTATGAGATATTAAATAAATAAGCGAGTTGGTATTGACCAAAATTCGAACAGCAATTCGGGAGTCGGGTTTTGGTCAGTACACTCAAAATTTGATTTTGAACAAAAAAGTCTTATGGACCGAAAACTAGT
This sequence comes from Bidens hawaiensis, assembly GCF_021521415.1. NCBI lineage: Eukaryota > Viridiplantae > Streptophyta > Magnoliopsida > Asterales > Asteraceae > Bidens > Bidens hawaiensis. Next base: position 16,042 of record NW_027497630.1, read on the forward strand.
TCCGACAAGAAGATAGAGATATTGACAAGTCAATATTGGTTGACTAAAACACCCTTAACGGGTCGGGATCACATTGACAATCGAAACTCCATCAATTTGAGAAATTGATTGAAGGCTTTTGAAAAGGTGATAAAAGCCTAAAATATTGAAGAAGAAAACTTATCCAAACGAGAATTGAAACTAGGAGAAATTTGTGGTCAACGAGGTCTTGAAGCTTGAAAGTCAACAGCGGCTTGAAGAACTTGATTAATCTTGAAGAAACTGATAACGGAGAAGGAAATTTCATGGGATATGGGGAGGATGACTGGACTTCAGTAGTTTTTAGGGTTTAGAGGTGTGTTTTTATTTAATTAAAACATTTCAAAATCGTTTATTAGGTAATTGCTTGTTTAAGGAAACCGAATAAGTTTATTATAATAGAATCAAGCCAATTAATAGTCAAAATTCGTTTTTAATATTAAAGGTAAGAATATGGACATGTTATTATATTATTTAACTTATCGTGGACCAGGATTCCTTTTTTTGTTGGGCGGTTGACGCCTGACCGGTTGGGGTAGTAGGTTATTTTTCCGCTCATTCTAAACGGAGAAATGAAAGAAGTTTTTTAAGATAGTAAGTTCTAACAAAATGCACTCATGGCACCAATAAAGAAACACGAAATCCCCCTGGGCCAGTCTAGAGTGAAGATTAAGTATATCCCACGAAGGGTTTAGTGTTATCCGGCGCGAGCAAGCAGAACCACCGTCAAAATAGAACACAGTTAGATCGTTATGAGGAGGAAATAGGGGTCTCCTCATAACCACCCTCCAGCGTGAGAATCAGTATGTGTATATGAATATAAGTAAACAATGCACTCCGCAAGATGCTAAAGAGTATTTTTCTGCTAGAGTTGGAGTCCTTTACCGTTTGGAGGTAATGAGGTATTTATAGCCGGATGGGAAGAGAGAGAGGGTATGGCCACCCGCCATGTCGGGTAATCCACCAATCAGAATGCTTGTACGTGCGTTAGGGGAGTTGGTGGGTAGTATAGCCGATCAACGTTGACATTTTGTACTATGTAGCATTATTGAGTGTGTGTTGTCAATTCCATGTTGGTTGGGTATCTATTTCCATGATGATACCTCATTTTTGTACAATGCTTATGGTGATCTTTAGCGCACTATTTCCCGAGGTGTCAGGGAATGTTTGACGCGTGGTGATATTGTATCCGGCGCCATGATGTGTATATGGCGCTTGCCTGTTCATTCGGCGGAGACATGTTCTTGACCAATAGGTAGGTTTGGTACCTTACATCTACACATACTAAGGTTGCTAACAAGTATTACACTGAAAACAAGCTTGTAAAAGCATAGGAATGAAACCCAGAAGAAACAAATCTAAAACCGGTGAAAAGAGTTCATAAATGGGAACACAATGCCTTGTATCCAGGTCCTTTTTTTCTCCTCTAGCGATTTTCATCGTTTTTCAACAAATGATTTTGCACTTTTTGGATTGAAAATATGTCAGGGAATGTGGGAAGTCCCGAGACGACTCCTAATGCCCTAAGAACCCAATCGATGCTTAATCGCTTATCAAAAAGCTCGGTTTGTCTTATTAACATTCTGAATTAACCGAATTTATTCAAAGAGGGGCATAAATAGCTCCAAACCAATTATACTGGAGGCCCAACTAAAATCAGCACAAGTAGCGTAGACATCCGATTTATAGTTAGTAGATTTGATATTTGTTCGGTTTGGTCCGGTCCTAAGCTAGAGAAAGTCGAGATGGTCTGTTTAGCACCTTAACATTTGGTTTTTGGTGCTTTGTTTCCTTTATATGTAAATTAGATGCGTAAACAAGTCGATTCGATCCGATCAAATCCAATCGTGAGTTACTTGGAATTGGCTCCATAAAAATAAGTGTTTTAAAAACCTGTTCAAACCGGCCGGTTGAACCGGATTTCGCACAGCAGGCCGGTATTTTGAGTCCGGTATTTTTGGCCGGTTTGCTAGAACATCGTACCGGCGGTTTTTGTCTATAATACCGGTTTTTACCGTTAAACCGGTTTTAAGTCAGAGAAATTTTTTATATTTGCGGCCCATTTTTTTCAAAATTACTTTTAACTCAACAATTAACATTCAGACGTGTAAACTGTATGACTATTTTTTAAAATTGAGTGCTTTTGCATTATTCTTTTGATTTGGATTAACTTTTGTTTTTTTTTGTTATGGAATCATTTACTTTTGAATTATTTTTGAATTGAAGTTACATTTTTAGGAAATTATAACGTAAACTATTCAACCGGTTGAACCTTTTGATATAACCCGGTTCAACCGGTTGTACCATTTTTTTGCCCAATCTGATACAAGTAAAATACCGGTTTTATTAAAACTCAAAACAATTGACCTTGAATGAGCTCTTACCCAGAGCTCAAACCTAAATTTGAGTTTATATATTAAATGAACCGGGACACAAGTTTCACATACGGAACTTGACTAGGCGAGTCTAAAGTTGTCTTACTAAATATCAACTTATTTATATCAAAATATACATTTTATAAATAAAATTATAATTATAAAAACATATAAACACTTGTATATGCACAAATAAAATAAATATAATCATTTTAATAGATAACAGATGAGTCGAGATCAAGCTTGAAAATTTATAAGCTTGAAAAACTATAAAGGAACCACGCCCAAGCATTCGACATAGAGCTCCAAAACGAGCCAAGCGGACAAGGTTCAACTCGTTTAAACCCATAATATACATACTGATATAAAATTTTAGGGAAAAAATAGAGATAATGAAGAACAATTGTCATTAAAATCTATGTAAATAAAAGTACATAACATTTATGTCCCTTTGGGGTAACAAATCTGTTTTAATCACCTCTTTTCTGAACGAAAAAGAAGAAAATTAAACTGCAGCTGGTTTGTCATCTCCATGCTTACAAGGTGGAGTTCCGTGGCTTTCATTTTTCAGATCATTTCCAGCCACCAAAAAGTATGCAGTATGCCTGCAAACCCATCAGAAACAAATAATTTTTTTATGAAACAAATATGCAGGTGAAAAGAGCTATACCTGAAGAAATTTAGCATTCTGGTTTTTGAATCATGATCGATGTCGGTGGCGTTATCTAAGGCTTGCTGCATGTGCTGTAACCACCTCTCTGCCGCCTTATGAGTCACAGGAAATGGGCGGTGGCGGCCTATAAGAGCAGGGTGACCTGGACATCATTTATTATTTGTAAAAAACTTAACACAAACTAACGAAAAAGGTTGGTGTCAAAGCGAACAGTTTGCACTAGCCATGAACATATAATGTGTATATATTTGAAGGCAGGTTAAGGATGATAACCTGCCTTTTCTTTGAGAGTACAAAGGAGGTCCTCCCATTCTTTGCACGTATTGATTCTGAATGGCGTCTTCCTTTTTCGAATCCGCAAAAATAGACCTAAACCACTCTTCTTCATCATCATAAACCCTAATATTCATTCATCCAAAAAATGAACCAATCAAAATCCTCATAAACCAATAATTCAAAATCAATTTAAACTATCAAAAGTAACAGTTAACAAATGGTACATCGGAAAACAACGTTTGAGTATTAAAAGTCAAGCCTGTTAGTGATAAACATCAAAGTTATCAACAATAATAAGCGAATACCTGGTGTAGAAATCAGTGGAGAGATTGATGAAGGTCTGAAGGCCTAATTTGTCAAAGAGATTAACGTCGTCAATGGCGAAGGCGTCTTCCTGCTTAACGCCGCTCCATTCAGAAGCTTTCTGTTGCAGACTCTGCATATTAATTAATTAATTAATTGATTGATGATCGTATGGGTGGTTGAATGTATAGTATAGGGTAGTAGTGGGCGGCGTTGAAATTCTCAACTACCAACACATTTATTTCATGTTGGAACCAATCTGTGGGCTGCTTGCTGTTTAATATATTATTATTATTATTTTCTCTTTTACTTGCAAGATTGCAACGAACCGGATTCGCTTTTTTATATTAGATATTTTTTATTTTTATTATATTATAATTAAATCCCTACCTCAATTCTATTTTTGGAAAAATTGTTTGGGTCAACAATAACCTGTGACCACCCTATCAGTTACAGATAGGACTATACGGTCAACAACAACCTGTGAAGTATCAAATCATATACCTTATACACCACAAATAAAAAAAACCATGTGTATTTAATGATGCCTGCTATGATTAGGTGGGGTGCTCCCTATCAGTCACGGATAGGACTATACGGTCAACAACAACCTGTGAGGTATCAAATCATATGTCAGCTCGTGCCTTATACGCCACAAATAGGGTTATATGTGGTGTATTATAGGGATGGACGTACCCATATCCATACATGATTGTACTCGTATCAAAAATCAATAAAAACGTGTATTTATACCTTTACTGAATTTTTCGGTATGGTACTTGTATCGATACGGTACCCCCAATTTTGTACCTCTTTGCCTTTTAATTTCCAAATCTCTGACGATCTTGAAACTGGTACCAGTACGAATAATAAACAATCTAAATTAGTCCAGGTATTGATACGAGTACAGGTACGTGACGGGTACCAAATTAGTACAAGTATCAAATTGGTCACCGATTTAATGATAAGATAGTACTGAAAAACCCTAATCCAGTCACCGACTTTAAGTGATAATTTGTTTGTTAGACTATTAGATGCTATATTATTTAATATTAAAGATGCGTTTAATATTTGTTCAGCAATAATATGGTCAGAAAATTTATTTTATATATTAAACATGAAGAATCCAATTAAATTGGTATAAAATACCAAACGTACACGTACTAGTACTCGATTGTTCATGTACCGAAATTCAACAAAAACGAGTACTGATGCCCGTACTGAATAGATTAAATCAGTACGGGTACGGGTACGAGTACACATAAAAATACGAGTATATGTATTTGAGACAAAATGCTAATCCCTAACGTATTAGGTCAAATTTAAATTATTGAGTTGGAAGACTCCTCCCTCTCCCCTCCTTGTATATTATCCACTACACACATTTTTTACTCGCACACAAACACATAACCTGTGACAAAAAAACATTGTTTTCACGCACCGTAAATGGCAAACAAATGTCGTTGTGGAATGCTATTCCCGGAGTCGAACGAGGAGTTGAATATTTTTTATTTGAACAAGGAGCCAGGATTTGCATATTATAATAAGCAGTCGGCCTTACCAAATTTGAACCAAGTATCGCCGTATTTTTATTTAATTTACAGTCGTTAGTTATTTTTGAAATAAGATGCTAACCATATTGTATGTTAGGAGTATTTCGTGCACGACAGTCACCCCTCGTGGGTGAAGGGAAGCAACACATCGAATGCGTACGAGGGTCAACCGTCGTATTGGTCATAGCCAGAACAACCTTACGGTCGGCCCTCTAACTAGTTACCAGAAAATTCGTATACATTACCCAACCTTCGTACAAACAATGAAAACTCTATATTTAATTATTCAATTAAAATACCAATTCAATAATTTAAATTTAAAATCAATTATACAAATTATCGTTCTTACACAAAAGAAATAAATATTATATAAAAAACAAGATGCAAGGAGAAGGACGAGTACCTGAAAAAGAATCACAACTCAACCTAGGGACCTGTAAGCTCTTTGAACTCATCATTTACGGATGCTGAATCAAAACTTTCAGCAAGTTTTTTTTTCGATGTAAATCACCAAGCCATTCGTGATATAATCATCGAACATCTTATTGCGAGAACGATTCTTGAATATTTTCACTTTGTGATGAAACTTTGTGACGTTTATTCTCCTCCTCTAGATTTTCATCAACCTTTCTTTTGACAAAAGAGTCAATCCTTTTCGACTTTACCATGATTTAACTTAGCTAACATGTATCACCACAACAAACATTTAACAAATTAACCTAACATAGTAACATTTATGAGTTATGACATATCAACATTGTCAATGTATCCCTCAAATTAACCGATGAATCCAAACTCGAACCTACAAAATTGAAAAAAAACAAATGGTGAAATGCAATTGTGAACCCGGTCTGTTAAATTCTCCAATTGTAAATCATCCATGCTGATTGCCGAGTGGCTCCTCAACGCCGAACCTCAATTGCTAATCGAATTCAAAACTCTAAAAGAGCGCCCAATTTGTTATGTTCGATTAAGATCAGATGTTAGGGTTCAGTTGGGCGCTAGTAGGTTGTTCAACAAAATAATTCATTTGTAAATTGTAACTGGGCTTTATTTTTAACCTATCGTTGCTGACCCAAACTCAAATAATGTGGATGTGCCCGACTCAAATAACATGGTTGCGCCGGACTTAATAAATATAATTTTTTGAGATATTTGCGGTAAAAATACACTACTAAGCGAAAAACGGTGGAAGCCGCGGCCCAGTTTGGCCCAAGAAAGGACTGCCCTTGTATACAACATCATAAGGAAGATCAAAGATGACAATAAAATTGGCGATACCCCATGTATGTACTTGAAACCTTCTGAATTTGATTAATAGATATGAGTGGGTGCTCCAAAATAAATAAATAATCATCGTGCATCCATTTTTTAGCTATAATATGTGAAAATTGTTAAACAACAAATTTCTCTAAAGGATGATAGGTTTTCATGTTTTAAGTGTGTAATGTCAATTTAGGAATTAAGATTGTCTTAAACTTTTAGCTCTATAGTATCAGAATTTTTTGGTTCTTTGTTTATTATGATGTCAACTTTTTTTCGTCTTAATTAAGATAAGATAAAAATAGATGGACACTATCTTTCCTCTAAAATCCATTTTGTATTTTCGATTTTTAAAATTATAAAGCGATGAAAATATGCAAAACTTTAAAACATTTGAAAACCTCTCACTATGAATCATTTGCAAAAATCAAAAGTACCATACGTGTAGGATATCAAATAACTACAACCTTTGTAGCAAAGTGGTTGAACAATTTGATGTAGTGGATGAACGAATCCGATGCTTGCCTCTAGCGATATTCACACTTGCAATGGGAGTTTAATGTGTCAGCCTTCACCTTCAACTGGTAGCGGAACTTGAACATTTACATTCGGTTTTGGGGGGGGGGGGGGGGGGAGATGCTAGATTAATTATAAATTATTACACATAAAAAAACCAAATTTTTTTAGGGTTTTATGACCACTTATTAAAGCTTTGTACCATTTACCATGATACCTTTATAGTTGGTTCAAGTGTTTTTTAGAGTAACATATATGATTAAAATTATTGCATATACAAAAATACTTTAAAAGCAATAGAAAAAACGAATTAAAAAGATAGATACTTAGCTAGGCCCAAATGAATACCAATATAACTTCATTAACTTATCCGGAATTCAAACATTTCTTTTCAATTAATCTGATTGCAAAAATAAAATAATTAGATTTTGACTTTGTAATCCTCGAGGCCTCTTTCTTTTTCAAACGTTATGTTGTGGACGCTGAAGCCGGACTCCAAATTCATCCAATAATATTGTATCGTGTGTGCTGACTGGATGCATACTGGACATTCGCTGAAGCCACTATTGAAGCCTACTGAACCTGTTGTGGTTCAGGCGAATGGTGGCTTTAGCTAATTATTTGATTTAGTTATTTATTTAACTTTTTTTCTAAATTTGGAAACTAATAACAAATATTACACTAAAATAAAAATATTAACAAATAATACTAGTTTAGTATAAGATCATCCGGACGTCTAGCCACAAATGCTCGACCAACTCATGACGAAGGTTTCCGTGGACCTCACGGTTCTTGACATATATGACATTTTGGAGTTTTTCATCATCGGTGATTGTCGATTCGGGTTGTGAGATGTTACCTTGGTAGTTTTGACAAATAGCCTTACATTGGTCCTCAAGAACCATGTTATAAAGAATTATACAAGTGTAGACGACATCAATTATTTTCTCCATTGACCAAAACTGTAGTGGCCTCGAAATCGAATGAAAATTTTTCTTTAGAACTCCAAATGCTCTTTCAATATCTTTCCGTGCTGATTCTTGCTTCTTCTTAAAGTACTTCTGTTTGTCTTCAACCGGAGATGCAGAAGCTTGAACAAGCATCGACCATTCCGTTGTAAATGCCATCAAACAATTGAGTTGAATCCCATTCTCATAAAATGATTGAGTTGGCTCGACCACGTCAATAATTTCATCTTATATTGGTGTGACATCTCCAAAATTTCGATCCAAATTTCGACAATTAAGTAAAGTTGAAGGATCAAAATTCCCTAAAATAAGTATTGGTAAAATTTAAATAAAGAAAACAAGATCATTCTATAAGGAAATAAAAATATCCCATAAATAAAGTTATCTTATGGTAAGTATATGAAATAAGGAAATTCCATCCCACATTGAAAGATGAAAGAAAGTGAAAGCATTCCACATGTGTATAAATAAGGAAGTTAAAACCCATCTCACATGGAAAGTGGTAAAGATATGAAAGCTCTTTATAAGGAAGAGATTTTCCATAAAAATATTCTTATATGCCTAGCATGCACCCAGTGGTCCTAGCGGAGGGTGCGAAGCACTTGACGCGCTCGCGCTCGGGCTCGGGCGAAGGGCGTTGGGCGATGGGCGCAATGTGGTGCTTTGATGGCGCACTTCGCATGCTCGCATCGCCGTAAGCCGCCTTAGTATTTTTGGATAACGAGATTTAGACCTAGAAATGACAAGCTATCAAAGACAAGGGTCTGAAAATGAAAAAAATGGTATATAGTGACCCGTCGCGCTACGCGATGAGTCCAAGAACACGGCCATCGCGGTACGCGATGACCCGTGATGACTCAGGGACACGTGTCACACTCTGGTGACACGTGGCAGCAAGGCAGGCCACGTGGCGTTCATGCAGAAATGGCGGCGTCGCGATACGCGACGGCCAAGGAAGAGTACCCATCGCGTACCGCGACGGGACCCGAAATCAGCTATAAAAAGGGGGTGCACGACACATTCATTTCTCACACCAAACTTTCTCTCTCTAGAATCACTCTCTCACTACATCGGTTTCCGTGCCGACCCAACAATCGTCACCTCGTAATCCGTGCCACATACCGATGATACCTCGAAGTGTGTGCCACCCGAAGATAACCCGACAATATATCTCGAAGTACGTGCACGACACGACAACCACCGTATGTCACCTCATTTTGCGTGCCAAGCATCGTAGTGCGTGCCAAACTTTGAGGTTCTGACAGTTTAAGCCCTAGAATGCGATAGAGAGTGGAAGTGTTGCTCAATCAATCTTAGTTAGCAAAACTCCGAATAGCCGTGTGAGGTAGGGGTTCTACCTAAGTCATTATTTTATTATATTATATGGCTTAGACCACAGTCAGGGGTATAGCCCAAACCTTGATCATAAATATGTTTACATAGGCTTTAAACATACAAGGATTTTAGTAATGTTTCTTTACAAATTAAGAAACACTTGTTTTTCATTCATAAGGATATAGTCGAGATATAGTTTCTTAACGATTAAGAAACATAGCATTTTATACACAAGGAATATAGTAAAAATATTGTTTCCTTATGATTAAGAAACATAGCATTTTATACACAAGGAGTATAGTAAAAATATTGTTTCTTTATGATTAAGAAACATAAGATTTTACATTCAATATTAGCAGTCAATGAATGTTTCTTCTTGAAGAAGAAACAGATTACAGATGTTTCTTCATGAAGAAGAAACTCAGCATATGATTTGATAAATAAATACAAAGACTATATGTCTCAATATTTTATTCAAACAAATGATCAGTCAAGGTTTAAAGCTATCAAAACCAGACTAAGGGTCTGTAGCCGGATCAGATGACGATCCGAATATTTATATAAACCTATTTTATAATAGGTCAATCAATCAATCAATCATTCACAGTCAAGGTTTCAAACGAGATCACCATATCATTCAGAACAGACAGTTACAGGTGAATACGTTAACCTTTTCAATCTGTCAAAACATATTTATACTCAATGAGACGAACGGGTGTTTGTCTTAACGAGTCAATCAATGTCTACATGAGATCGTGAAATCTCTAAAACGTTATAATACAAAGTAGAGAATAAAATCAACTCAGACCGAATACGCATGTGTCTGGATCTAAACATAACTGTTAAAGCTCAATCAATCAAAGGCAATGAAGCCGCGAGCTTAAACAGTTCTCAGTTTAGGGCCGTATGGCTCGGGGAATACCGTTGTGTGTGTAGGGCAGTGGTACATATACCGGAAGTAGAAATACTTCCGCTGAGATTGTCAAGTACATTTGTATTATAATGTCATTCAAATGTTTTATTGAGTCATACGTGTTCACCAGCATATAGCTGACGTATTTTTCCCCACATTTCAGGGAAACATATTAGCACAAGTAGCAAGGAACATAGTCATTCATGAAGATAGACGCTCGCAAGGTAGAGATGGCTCAATTTTAAATTATTAAAAGATTATAAACATGATTTATAAATCAAACACTCGGGTATTTATTATCCGAGAAAGCTTTCAAATAAATTAATATTTTATTATAACCAAAGTCTTTCGCTAAAACAAACGCAACTCTGATGTATTTACAAAACAGGTACCAACTATTGGTCATACGCCTAGGCCCTAAGCCGGGGTGTGACAATTGGTGACTGTTTGATAACATTTATGTCACTATTTGACCCGACAACAACAAAAAACGCATGTCATAACCAAAGATCTTGGGAGGCCACCGCCTCAAGTATAATACTGGGGTCAGGGTGATCACCCCGGTGGAACTGACCTCGTCAGGCCGTAGGACAATTTCCCATCCAACATGCATACAGTCGATGCTACCGAGCATTCCGGGGAAACCATGTTTTTCACCGTGCACCTCGTATATGCGTTGGATATCATACAAAGTTGGTTTATGCAAATATCTCCATGAGTAAATCGATATGATCCCTATGTATAAATATTGTCAAGTAGACCCTCGAACAATATATTTAAATATAACTAAACGAAGCATATATGTATACCTTGACAGAAAAAATGAGGTGAGTCTTGCGAAACCTTTTCAAACATTTATAGGTATTCATCCATTGCGTCTAACGAAGTTTCATAAGCTAGTTGGCGATAGTAGCTTTACTTTTTTGGATGGTCGTGAAACCGGGTCTACCTCTTGCATCTACTCCTTGTTGGAAAAAAGGATGTCGATCCGACAAATCATTTGATAAACGCATGAATAGTTGTCTACTAGTTCGAAACCGACGCCTAAAATGTTGTTCGTCATAAAGGGAATCAGAGCTAAAATAGTGACGTACCAAAGTTTCATTAGCGCCCGCTCGATCACGAAGAAGAGGTGATTGTCTTGTTCGTCTTTGTCACCCTTGAAATCGTTCAACCAACCAGTTAACTGTAATTCTCTCGGCTTCAAAAATAAGGTCGTATTTCTCCGAAGAGTCGGGCGAAGAAAATGAATTCCATTGTATTTTTGGTTTATAATTGTGTGTATTGGATAGAAATGAGTAGAATTGGTGAGTTTTGTTTGATGTGTGAAAGTGTTTGTTATTATGAGTATTAATAGAAAAAAAGGCTTCAACGGTCAAATGGCACAACCACCAAAAAAATTCCCCTCAATGGTAGCTTTGGCCACCGCAAGCCGGCTCGCGGGAGGCTATTGTGGTGTTTGCGGCCGACGTGGCTCACGCCAGGCCACTCACGGTTGTGATGACGACCCCCAACACACAGTCTCATTCAAAAATTCAATTTCCAGAACACCACACCCCAAGTCCCCAATCACCATTACAACACTTAAATTTCATTCCATTTAAATGGATCATTCTCTGTTTTTGTGTAACCACTAGAGTCACCATCTAAAAATACGTCATCATTCAAAATATATGGGATGTATAAGCCACTTCTAAGCCTGTCGGTGGGTGGGGGGGGGGGAACCTCTCCCCCTCCTTTACTGCTTTTGCCTTTAAACCCAACTTGTGAAGATTTAAAACACTTTACACTTGCAACTAAATGTTGGTAATAATGGACCAGTTCGATTAAGTCAACGCGACGGACCGAACTATGACCCGTAAGAGTTACACCTTAGGTAACGAGCATAAAATCCGCTCAAGTAGTTGACCGATATTGACGAATAAATAACTGGATTATTATTTATACTAAATATAAATAACAATGTCTTAAAGTTTATTTATTAGATAAATAAACATGGAGCAGGCTTTTATACAAGAGTTGGATCGAGTTGTACTTGGAGGCCTGGTTAGTATTTATTATAATGACTATAAGGTTATATATATATATATACTAGTTTTTATCCCCCGTATTACGGGGGCTGTTTTACATTACTCGTTTTGAATATTTATATATTTTTTTGGGTTTAATTTTATTTATTGTAATGAAATTTATAATATACTTAGAGTTTATTGATAAAAAAGTTTCACAAATAACTAAGATGTTATAACCCGGTTAAAAGTCATCTGGGTTTGGTAAGACCCAAGTTCCGCTTATTTTTTTTACTATAAAATTATTTCTTATTATAAATAATATTTAAAAAAAAATCATATAATAATTTTTAGCATATCCTATTTTATAGGATTTTCACATCAATAATTTGGTGAGAATAATTTTTAATTTAATGAGATGTTATAACCCGTTTAAGGAATATCTGGGTTTGGTAAGACCCATACCCGTGAATTCGGGTCAAATGCATGAGAAGCTTCCATTTATAAATCAAGCAAATCTGATGACTCCAAAAAAAGGGGAGCGTCCACATCGCGACAAGTAAGATTTTTATGTTTTCGTTTATATATATATATATATTATATATATATATATATATATAAAGTATGTTTGGCAGAGTAGCTGTAGCTTTTAATAAAATGTATAAAATTACTAAAATGAACATAACAAAAAACAATAATAGTAAATATATTTATTTTGGAAGGTTATTTAACTAAATTAAAATACTAAAAGCTTGTAGCTCTTTCTAAACGCTACTAGTATAAGCTTTAAGTTTTTTCTCATAACCTAAAAGCTTCAAGCTCCTTGAACCAAATAAGACTGTTAATTGAGTATGAGCTTTTTTCTTAAAAGTAGCTTGAAGCTAGAAGCTCCTAAAAGCTTCCAGCTAAATATACCCATAATCATATATGCTGTTGTTGCTGCCGGATATCTCCAATTTGTCACTGCCGCATGTCGTGCACCGTTGTTCCACGCCACTCATTGCACCCGCTCGTCTCGTTTCGGTACCTTGCGTCACTCGTTAACTCTCAGTGTTCAACCGACTATTCATTAACTGAGGTATAATTTATCTCATGGGTAGTTATTAACAAATTGTTTATTTCAACCGTGCTCGTGTGGTTCTGCAACCGGATCCTGCCGGGTTCATTAAAGTGTTGATTACTTGTTTTATTCCGCTGCGTATATATTAATTAATTGGATGAGTTATTATTTGTTATATTTATTGAACTAAGTTTTAATATATAATTTTTGACCAATCACCATCTAAACCCAAGAGTAATTGTTAGTTGATGTCCAAAGAAAGAAACTTAACTATCAATCTATCCTTATTGGTGGTTCTTTGTTCTAGAGGACAATCCTCATTAATTCTTATTCAAGGCCCACAACACTTGCAAGGTTAAGTGGAAAAGAGATGTTACATATAAATTAGTGGATAATTCTGGCTTTTGTTCTAAATCAAATGCGTCAAAAGATACAAACAGAAGATACAAACTAGGAGGATCAGAAGAAAAATTATAGGGTTTGTGTTGCATAAAAAAGGGAATGATGCCATGCATACGTAAGTATGATCAAGTCCGTAATAGGGATTACACCTCACCTCAAATCGGAACCTCTGGATTCAAACATTTCGCCCAAACATCCCTAAACGACCCTATATATACCATGCTCTTCTCGAGTTAAAATCATCACTTTCACATTTAACCTTAACCTTACGCTTGTAAACAAACTGAATGTTCAACGAACTGTTCACCATTCGGCGGAAAGTTTGTTTATACTTGTTCATTATGTTCATTCATTTATGCTCGAATATTTATGTTCATTTGTATTTGTTCATATATGTTTATTTGTCGTTGTTCAATTATGTTCACCTATGTTTGTGAGTTGTTTGTTTAGATTTTAAATGAAAAAACATAGACGAACATGAACAAGTTCATTTTTTTAAAAAATGAACATGAACACAAATATTTGTATGATTAAGTGTTCATTTTCGTTCAAATTTAAATGAACGAATACGAGCATGCTCTTGTTTGTGTTTGTTTAGTTCTTTTATAGGCCTACTTAACCTAGTGTCATAGTACATGTATAACTAGAGGTGTACAAAAAAATCGGTTCCACCCAAACCGCCGGTTCTACCAAACCGGTTTGAGAAAAACAGGTTAAGCCGGTTCTAAACCGGACCAAACTGAACCGGACCAGGCCGGCCTATCTTGCATCTAAACCGGTTTATAAACCGAACTGACCAGCCGTTGACAACACCGGTTTGGTTTGTGTTTAAAACCGAGTCGACCACCTCTATGTATAACAAGACTCTTTATGGGGTTGTGCATATGGCCCAATCAATAATAACTCTGGCTACTTCCGACAGGCCCAAAGCCAGAGCCGACCAGTTTACGTCATCCAACTCGTACGTGCAAATTTCTTGTCTCCATCCAAAAGCCCTAATTTATCCTCCGTTACGTTACAAACCCTAACTTATTACTTCACACATAATACCTATTATAATTACGGATAACCAAATCCTCATTATAATAATCCAATTCGCGTTATTGCAGTCGGCCAATGTTCCAATTGATTCTTCTTCAGAACTAAGTCATAAATTATGATTGAACAGCAGCAGCCACAACGCAACACCAAACGACGCCGTCTTGCGTCACCAATCGAACAACCAGAGGTTTGTTAGTTTATGAATTCTAATACTCGATTCATGTTGTTGTTAGCTTATTTTGTGATTTTGTTTGCAGCAGCAAGTTGTACGGCAGCCTCCGAAACGAGAGGATGATCGAGAGGGACATTATACCTATAGTTTAGGCGAAAATCTCACTCCAAGATGTCAGTTTTATTTACCTTTTCAATATTATTATTATTATTATGTTGATATTAATTGGATTAGTTTAATATTATTACATGGATGCAAAGTTTCAAATTTTTAATAATTTGAAGCTAAGAACTAGGGATTAGCATTTTTACCTAATTAATATAATGTTGTTTTTTTACCAAAACCAGTAATTTCAATGATACTAATACTGAATTGACAGAAACGGTACGGTATTCGATTTATACCTTCACTCAACGAACTGAACGGGACATGTTCGTGTTTGTTTGCATAACCTTAACTGAATAAACGATCGAACATGAGCAATCAAAGTAACAAACGCACGACGTTTTCTTGGTCGTTTTTGTTCTTTAAGAAAATGAACGTGTTCATGTTCGTTTATGTTATTTCGTTAGCAGCTTAAATGAATGAATCTAATCTAAACAACAGGCTTAAACAAACAAACATAAATAAATGTAAACGATCGAACACAAATGAATGAACGTAAACGAACATTCACACACAACACATATGTTCATGTTCGTTCAATTATTAAATTAACGAACTTCTTGACAAATGGTTCATGATTTTTTCACTGAGCATTTGGTTCATTTTCAGTTTTACCTATTAAGAAATGCAAAGGAAAGAAAACGCTATTTAAGTGGTAGCATTATAAATACTGTGACTAATATATACTTAGGAAATACAAGAAAATAATATGGAACCTGAATTACTAATCTCGTGTGCTTGTTTTCTTTATGTTTTATGCAGCAACTAACGTTCGGATTTTTGTTAATTGTATTGTGCAGATAAAATACTAAGCAAGATGGGTGAAGGTTAGCAGTAAAGTGTCCGGTGTCTGCAAAATCTTATATTTTTATCAATCTTCTTTTGTGGATATCAGCAAATTGCTAGTGCTGTAGGCACATTTGGTCGAGTTTTGGAATGTTGGGATCGCCAAACCCGTGAATATGTAGCAATCAAAGTCGTCAGAAGCATAAGAAAGTATCGCGATGCTGCAATGATTGAAGTTGATGTGCTTGAACAACTTGCTAAGAACGCTAAAGGCAGATCACTGTATGTCACATTTCATAGTTTATGTATTGAAAGCTTATGATGTTATGTTATTACTATTTTTATTATTGTCTAAACGCTTTGTTCCTTTGTTTGTGCAGATGTGTGCAAATCAGGAATTGGTTTGATTATCGCAATCATATATGCATAGTAAGTGTCTCAATGACTGTCTTATCCTCTAGTTCCCAATATGTTCACTTACATTGTTATTCTCTGTTTCAGTTTGTTCACTCATTTTGTTATTCTCTGTTTGTTGATGAGGCTTTTAGTTACTATTAAGTTACAAATTTGGGGCTAATTGCTATATAAATCAGGTTTTTGAGAAGCTTGGACCGAGTTTATTTGATTTCCTAAAGAGAAATAAATACTCGCCATTTCCTATGGATCTTGTTCGGGAAATTGGACGTCAGCTTTTGGAGTCTGTAGCATGTGTGTAGATTTATTTATAACCCTAAAAATGAAATTATTACAATCTTTTTGGGTAATGTTTTGCTATATGCTATTATAATTGGCAGATATGCATAGTTTACACTTAATCCATACTGATCTGAAGCCGGAAAATATACTTCTTGTATCTTCTGATTATTTAAAGCTTCCTGGGTACAAGGTAGTTGACCGTTTTGACTTTTGAGGTTGGACCCAGATTGGTTAAAGTTTTAAATAAGTTTTTCAAATGCTGCAGAGAAGTTCACAGGGTGAAATTAGTTATAGATGGCTGCCAAAATCGAGTGAGATTAAGTTGATTGATTTTGGCAGTACTGCTTATGATAATGAAAATCATATCTCCATTGTTTCTACAAGACACTACCGAGCACCTGAAGTTATTCTAGGTGACATGTCATATGAGTTCATTTGATTGATGTTTGTAGTCTATAACCTTAATCCATAAGTTTATATTCTTAAATCTGTGAATAGATGGAGTAGATTTGAGTTTTCATCATTTCATGTGCAAAACACTGTTAGGATTCTCTTTCAATTTTCTTATCGTTGTGTTTATTATTATTCTAGGGCTTGGATGGAGCTATCCGTGCGATATGTGGAGTGTTGGTTGTATACTTATTGAATTATGCTCGGTTTGCCTTTATTCTTTTTACCTTATGTTTTTGGTCATGTGGTTTAAATTGAAATAATACATTTTTATATGGTATTTATAAAATATTATTTAATTTTGCAGGGTGAAGCTTTGTTTCAGACTCATGAGAATTTAGAACATTTGGCAATGATGGAGAGGGTATTGGGACCTTTACCAGAGCATATGATTCGTAGAGCAAAGTAAGACATATTTTTTTGGCCTGTAAACAAATTGTTAAACTTCAACTGAACAAGCTACCGGACACAAACAAATAAATGAACGGTTTTCTTGTTTATGTTCGTTTTGTCAATAGTATAAACGAACAAATAACTATTCACAAACATACACGAACAAACATAAAAGAAAAAAAACATAGTTGCTCGAACAGCAATTTAAAATGAACGTGTACATAGATTAGTTGGGCCTAAAAATTTGTTAAAACTATAAGTTGTAGTAGGCCTAAAAGTTTTAACTTACACAAACAAAACCTAAACAACATAAATGAACGAGTGAGATGTGTGTTCATATTCTTTTGTTAAAATGAACAAAAAGTTTTGTTCAAGATCGTTCGTTTACTAAGGTGCTGCTTGGCACTTTGGCAATCTTGTGCTGAACCAGCAAGAGGCTTGACTGATTAAGAGGTAGCCTCTGAATGGTTCAACATGGTTCAGAAACTTACCCATTAAGAGCTCGCTGAGCCATTAAGAGGTGTCTTTTAAGTGAACCAAACACGCTCT
This sequence comes from Bidens hawaiensis, assembly GCF_021521415.1. Taxonomy (NCBI): domain Eukaryota; kingdom Viridiplantae; phylum Streptophyta; class Magnoliopsida; order Asterales; family Asteraceae; genus Bidens; species Bidens hawaiensis. The sequence goes on from NW_027497630.1 coordinate 33,958, forward strand.
AACTTTGACCGATTCAGAGGTAGCCTCTTAATGATTCAAACAGCTAAACAAACATAAACGAACTTAACGGCGAACAGTTCATTGTGTGTTTGGTTCGTTGACAGGACTACCTAGTTCTATAAACATTAATTTATTATATTTTTTGTTAACAAATCATATATACTTCTCTCTAGAGAAATCAAAGTAAGAAGTAAAACAAAACAAAATGGAAATTATGTCTCAAATAATCATTAAATAACCAATTTTGCTAGACACTGTTATTATTTGGGTTATTTTTTTAAAATTATTTATTACTACAGTCGGGATGCGGAAAAATACTTCAGAAGATCACGGTTAAACTGGCCTGAAGGCGCAGTCTCTAGAGAGAGTATTAGAGCAGTAAGGAAGCTAGATCGCCTCAAGGTTCTCTTTTTCTGACTTTCTTTTTATAAAAATATTACTAATTTATATACAGATCAACTGACTCTGTGTTCTTTATAATGTAGAATATGGTATCACAGTGTATGTCAGTTGGAGGGTCAAGATCGTCTTTTATTGATCTGCTGCATGGTTTATTAAAGTTTGATCCTTCAGATCGTCTCACTGCTCAAGAAGCTCTTGGCCATCCGTTCTTCAGATACAGCCCTGCATAAACTAGCAACAGTTTTCTGGTACTGGTTGGACTCGAAAACATTGTTTTTTTTAGTTTAAAATTTTGTGGATTAGTTATGATAAACAAAAGTTATCAATAATAAGACAAGTGTTTTCTGAATGCAACCTGCTAGACCCATTAGTGGTTATGAATCTATATTATTATCATTGACCTTATAACTTTGCAGTTGCAGGTCCGTATGATACTGCCATTGCTGATGAGCTTAAGAGCATTTATGATGACGTGGACAAAAGAAGGATGGAAACAAGGTGATCTTGCGGCGTGCACATGGACATGTTCCTGGCACAAAAATGATTTTGTTGCGGTTGTGTTTGCGCCGGTGTTTGTGCTGTTTATTTTTGTAGGTTTCAGAAAACATTGTTTTATGTTTTAATGTTTTCACAGAATAATATAATGCAATTCTGAACTTATATCTAACACTATTTGAGTATTCGCAATGCTTGTTTCCGAAACCATTGTTTTATGTTTTAATGTTTAGACCTATAATAAGTATTTAATGTATTAGTTGTTAGTTGAATTATATTTTGATAATGTGTGGCTTATAACCAAATGGTTGTGGGTTTTAGGCTTAATTGAGATATGGAGTAGAATAGGTGGAAAAACTTTGGCTGTTCAAATAAAAAAGTTAGTAGTAGAATTATATATTGATAATAAACTACTGTGTTTAGTAGAGAAATATAAAAAGTAAAAAAAATATGTTAAGTGTTGTTTTTCTTTTAGTGGCTGTAAACTAATAGATTGTTTAGCGAACTGTTATTGTCTAACAAGATGAACAAGTGTTTATATTTATACTAGATGCTGTATAATTAATTATATATAATTAAAATATATATTTATACCCTATGAATAGATGCATAAGAAAATATTATATCATATCTTGTTACGTTTGCTGTTAGGGAAAATACAAAAAACCATGTTCATGTTTGTTAGGTCGTTTATGTCTTACGCCCATACTCATGAATAGTCGTTTTATGACTCACGAGTGAGACATTCGTTTTTTTTTTCTTAAATAACTGTTCAAACTGTTTTACATGTATGCAGAAGAAACAATCGAAACCGTCAAACTTTAAACATGTTATGAAGCTTCGGCACTGTCTTCACCCAACCATTCATGTTGAAATTCATTACGAACTGGTCGTATGAGTTGGGGAGAGAGTTGAGGATGAAATCCGATGCCATCTCATCGGGCATGGGATAATTAAGTTTCTTGAGCTGATCGATGTGCCCCTTCATCTTAAGAACGTGAGCACTGACGGGAGATCCCTCTGCCATCTTGCAACTCATGAGTTGTTTCATGGTGTCGAAACGTTCTTGACGGGCATGTTTCTGGAACATGCCATTGAGTTGTTCAAGCATCTCATACGCACCAAAGTCTTCCAAGCCTTTAGCAAGCTCAGAAGTCATGGTGGCTAGCATAATACAGGAGACCTCAGCCGAGTCATCCTTATGCTTGTCAAGAACCTTTCGTGCAGCGGCTGTGTTGTTTTCAGGCTCGTTTGGAACAGGTCCATCGAGAACATACAGACGCTTTGCCATGGTTAGAACAAGTCTTAAGTTGCGGTGCCATTCGATGAAGTTGGTACCGTTCAGTTTATCCTTCTCAAGGATAGTCTTAAGGGCGTAGGGTGAAATTTCGTTTGACGACATCTGATTAATTAAGCAAAAGTAAATTTAATTAGTATTTTCGACGTTGTAGTCCTATTATTAATGACCCAATAACATTAATTAATTAGGAGTATGAGAATCTGGCTTCCAGTTATTAAAGTCAGCCGTAGCACACAACATTAATAAGTGGTTAGGCAGACCGACAATGATTGTCAATTGTGAATAGAGCACAACTCTCGGTTATGAGGCCTATAGAGACAACGATTGTATGTATTGATACGTTTAGCCTCATCTTTGCCCACTTTAAGTCTCCAGACAGCTGTAGCACGTAACAGGAGAGTAAAGTAATAGTTGTCCTAGTATAGTGACGTGTGAAAGGGCCGGATATGTCAACGAAACACTTTCACCTTGATGGGATAGGCTAGAAAACAAGTGCGATGCTGTAGCTCCAAACACTCGAAATTTCGCAGCATGCCTCAAGTGTGACTTGTAGTAGGATTGGCATAAATTATTGGTTTTAAATTGGGATTAATTTTTAAAAATTACCAAATAGAGTAAAAGTCAAATTTTACTGTATTTATTATCGCGACGAATAGATGAACCCTTTCATCTCTCAGGACACTTAGTTTTAAATAACCTATTAGAAACTAAGTTTGTAGCGATACGACTAACCAATTTTAAGTTAATAGAAATTTATTAAGTTATCAGTTTTGGAAATCAAAACGCTTTTAATTTGCAAAACAAAATCGGTTAATAAAATATTTATTTTCCAATTTATTTGGTATTAGGTCGGTGATATTATAATCCCATTATAATCATACCAAGCAACCACAAATAGCAAATAACAAAAAATATGTAAATCCTTTATGGCCAAAAGTTGATCGGTCTCGCTAGAGCCAATTAGGGAGACCGATCGGGTCAAGGGGTTCACAACACAAACAACCACAAGGATGGACTTCACGGTGCATCCCGTCGTCTTGTCCGAACTCCCACTAACTTCAAAAGGTCCTCGAGCTCGTCCTCGGTTATCTTCGCGTCTTCTTAATTACAAATTTATAAACTAACATTAATATGTCCTATTACAAATTTGAACCATCTTTATGGCCAAAAAAAACCGAAAATTAAATAATAACCTTTTTACAACTTTTGAACCAACCATAAGGCCAAAACAAACTCAAACACCAAACACAACCAAACAATCACATAGGTCGGGGCCGGATTTACATATTCACAATAAACGAATTTCGGGTCGTTTTGACTTGGTCAAATAAATTAAACAAAACTTTGACCCATCCAAAATCACCCGAAAATAATTCTAGATCTATAAACTTTAAACGATTTAAAGTTTAAGATGTAGATTCGGTTTTAAACGAACCGGTATCGACTCGTACGTTGAAACCTGGATCTGATACCACTGTTGGGTTTCAACGGTGGTCCGAGACAAAAACGGTTAAACTATTTGAACCTGTTTTATATATTATGTGTCGTTTCGATAAATATTAATCCATATTAATATGTATATGTAAACGAACAATAAAACGCAGCGGATATTAAACTAATTAAAACGAACCATAAACCGAAACCCGAACCCGAATCCGATTACAAACGATACGAGTACGAGTAAACGATAATAAACAACCATAGGGGGTTTGTCGATATACCTCGGTTATGAGAACCAGGAAGACACCAAGGAATAACGAGATGCACTAGAAAAGGGACACAATCAACCAACTCGCAAAGGTCCGGCGGCGGCAGTGGCGACGTTCAGCGGCGGCGGCGGCGGCGGCGGCAGCAGCGGAGCTCAGGGAGGTGGTACAGCAGCGGCTTATCGGCGTCGGACAATATTGAACGGCGGCGGACAGCAGCTAGAACTATAGACAGCAACACAAGCAACAACAACTTACCGCCGAAAAAGCTTCGCCGGAAAAACGGGGCTAGGCCGGAGAAGATGAAGTGGGTCACGGAAAAACGTGATGACGGTTTTTATCAGTGCCGGAGCTTGATTGAAGCTGCGGTAATGTTTGTGATGCTAAAGGACAATAGGTGATGGCTGAGTAAGGATGGCGGCGGCCGGAAATAGCTCGCCGGAAAACCGGTGGCCGGAATTGCGGTGCCGGAATCAATAGGCAGCTAGGGTTGGTGTTGTTTTGTTAAGGTTAAAAAATTAATAATAATCATCTCATTCTATATATAGTATTATTTGTAGGGTTTAACCAAGTTAACCAATTTGGGCTTGAGCCCAATTAACAAAGCCAAGCCTAGTCCATAACCTTGTCCATCTAATAATTGTGTCGGGCCTAGATAACATTTAATGTAGGCCTTTATCTCGTTACCCCTGGTGTAACTCTGTCCGGGTCACGTTCGGGTCGGTCACGTTGACTTGACCCGAAACGTCCATAAAATCCAACACATATATCAACTCAGCTTTATTATTTGCAGACGTGGCGCCTAGTCATAACAACAAGACAACTTTACTATATTTTAAACATGTAATTATTATTATTATTATTATCTATATCTATATTATATTATAATACATATAGACAACCTTTCACCTCTTATTTTCTCTCTCATGAGACACTTGTATATTTAATGTTGAACTGAATGTTACCTTCAATTCCATTCATTACTTTGTCATTACTTACTTCTAGCCCATCACTTTTTTCTTCGTCTGATTCCTCTATTGCAGGTTCTAAATTTCAATCAGGGTTGAAATTCACGACACTATTTGAACTAGGTATGGGGTTCTAAAACATTTTGATTTTCTATTCAATTATGTTGTATTCTTGATTCCAGATTGATTTAAGGAGGCCAATATCATGGAAATCATGCTTCCAAAGATTAAAATGCCACTTCCTGATATAGTGGTAAGTGTGGGTGTTATTATTATTATTATTGAACACGTGTTTTTGATTGATTTCGTTGTCTCAAGCCATATGGAATTTATTCTGATTATATCTTACATTCATGCTGAAATCATTTGATAGCAGTTCCGGTAAGCATTTGTTTGATTTCAAACTGATGACTCTTGGTTTTTAATTTGGTTAATTTTGGTTGAATTTTAGTATCCGTGTAGTGATTTTTGTGGAAGTCATCCTCGTCATAGAGAAGTAACGAATCACCTAATTCGTTATCTTGTCACAATGAACTGGGTGAGCTCGTTAATTGCCCCTTCAGTTTCACCCTTCAATTCATGACCATCTCTTATATCCGATCGAATCACAGTCATCATGTCTTGCACATCCACTTTTAGGGTTTCAAATCTCAGCCCTCACCTTCGCATCAAGAACACCAGGTACATATGCATATGAAATTTCTGAGAAACCGTGCGAATCTATTGCTGTCCGCCTCGAGGGCAAAAGGTTTGCTTTGTTTACACGGTATTTTTAATGACAAAGTAATAACTCATTTGAATACAACAGATGAATACTTTACTCTTTCCATCTACTCACTATTGAATCCCAGATCCGTTTCAATTGAAGCCTACTTTAAGACATCATCTTCAATTCCCAAATCACATCTACGGATTCTAGGATTTGCCTCCATTAGTTCAGTTTCTTATATAAAATGTTTTCCTTCGATGTATAAACGCATCGACCGAATTTCTATTGTATCCCGAATTTATATTATATTACATTATAATACATATAGACAACCTTTTACCTCCCACTTTCTCTCTCATGAGACACTTGTATATTTAATGTTGGACTGAATGCTACCTTCAATTCCATTCGTTGCTTTGTCATTACCACATTCGTCGCTTGAGTCTGATTTAACCATTCCGTGTGGTAAAATATTAAGCAGATGTGCATGATTTGCTACATCTTGACTTAAATAAAGCGATTAAAGTCATACGATAAACTTGACGGATACTATAACACAATAAAATCCTATAAGTAACAATATTATGGTCATATTTCACACCCGCAGCAAAGCGCGGGCTCTCTGCACCTTAATTGAGACTAATCAAGGACCCGAGTAAAGTTTCAGAACTAAAAAGAGTTCATCATGTTCATACAATTTGCAGACTTATATTGAACGACTTTAACTATCTTGTAATTAAAAAAAAATTATTGATTAAAATCTTTAGGCGTCGTTATCGGATGTCTAAAAATTTATTTATGCGCATCACCAATGATTTGGAGCATGAGCCTGAATACTTTAAGCAAAAGGCGGACGGACGAGGGACGCTAGGATTCGCGGCTATTCAGAAGGTTACGTCAGCCGTACGCGCGCTCGCTTACGGAAACACAGCCGACATCAACGACGACTAACTAAAGATGGCCGATAAAACAACTCGGGACACCTTGGAGTATTTTTGTTACAATACGTTTTTTTAAATAATTATATAACTTGTTTACTTTATATAAGGCCTCGATCCCGATGCCCTACTTTAGCGCCGGATTTACTCATAAACATAGTTCTTACAAATCATAGTTAATTTAACCTTTCGCGGAAATGATAACTTCAACTATTCGTTACAAAATGTTCAACCTTTTATTTAAAACCATAGCATAAAACATCATATTTAAAACATCATTTCTTCCATCTTCGGATGCCAGTCGTTCAATCCATGCCATGTGCCATCCTCATGCTATCTCTTTAGCTTGATTACCTGCGTGTATACTAAAAGTCAGCTACGCTGAGTGAGTTCTAGTTAATCAAGCAACTTACCATACAACCATTACATGCAATTATATACGTGTCCAAAGACACGTGGTCCTCTGTCTAATTTGTTCACCTTAACGCTTACTCTCTTCACTGCCCCTTACGTCTTAGCCACCTGTTTACGGAAGCACATAGAGGCTTGCCCTCCCACGCACTCACGTAGCATGTTCGTTTTTAAATCAATTTCAATAAATTTAACCTTAATTGATCAAACATATAACAGTTTATCGGATTGTAAAATTAGGGTTCATATGTAATCGAGGTATATAATCTGGCGTCTGCATTTAAGATTTTGTTTGCATTTGATTAACATCAAACACCCCAACGCAGCTGGTGGCATGGTGTGTGTGTTCAAATATGACTGGTCTGGGGCGTAGGTTCGAGCCCCGACCAGCTCGGTTTTGGTATTTCTTTTTGTTATTAATTGTTTTAAAGGTTTAAATAAACTATACACGATTCTAATCAATATTAAATATTTAATGAACATTATTTTATTAAACCAACATCTTTAATTCACGTTTCCTCGTCGTGGAACGTCTTTACAAACAAAAATATATTTATATCATATTTACTCAAATATTATATCTCAATTTATGTTTAACCAAATCATTTTTATTTAATTTGTATATTTAGTTATTTTTAAATATTATTATGAGTACATGTTATATTAAATCAATTTATTTAAAATTAGTTCGTTTATATATTTGATTTTATATAATATCAAGTGTAAGCAAATGTTATTTTATAAATAATAAAAAGTAGTGTTTCTTATAAATTATAATCATGAATATTATTCTTTGCAATAATAATCATTATAGAAATCAATCATTCGATCAATAATACTCTAAACACAAACATAACTCAAATCATCGAAATCCTAAATTCATGTTATAGAATTTATAAATAACTCATAATATTATATTATTTAATTAGGAATCCTTGATGGTAAATCTCAAAGGGTTTAACATTCTCACATCTTCCTTGTATTTCGTTCATTTAGTCAGGTGAGTAATCACTCCATTATTTTACTTATTTTCAATGTTTTAGGGACTTATGCGTACCTTCTATCAAACTTCAATTTTTTCTTTGTACTATCAAATGCAAACTGTTAATATTTGTGTTGTGTATCAATTGAATGACTAGTTGCTATTTATTAACATGTATATGTCTTTATTTATCGTATTTGGAGAGGTTCATCATATTAATCACATTATGTTGTAGTGGTAGGCGTCCGATCGCATGACAATGGTTTCACCGATACCTCAACTATGGTAACCAGCGCCCGATTCTCATGGCAACGGTTTAGCCCGCTCATCATTATTTGCTTACAATATTACATGCTATGGTTTGTTTGTATATACTCACATATAACAATTTTGCTTTATATATATATTATTGTTAGTGTCAAATATTGATTTCTCACTCAACCTCGTGTTGAGAAAAATATATTTTGTACGCATTTGCAGGTTATTATGTTGGATCGTTTAGCAAGATGAAGATCATGTAGAGATGCTTTTTAGGATTTAAAACTTATTCAAGATTATTATATTAGTTTTGTAATTTCTTTATACTTGATGGACTCATTCGCAAATTGTTTATTTAAATAAATTAAATAAATATTGTCATATTTTAATTTACATGATAGTACCTTGTGAGCTGTGAACAATCAGTTCGCGCCCCGACATTTCGCTTTAGGTTGGGGTATGACAATGTGACTCCGTATTAAGACCATAGAGACGCAAATAGTAATTTTCTCTTTCATTTTTGTGATCATTTGTATTTTAACATTATCCTATATGTAAATATCCCTTAATTCAAATTATTTTTTCTTGGTTGTGAGACATTTTGATTTGTATATTTTTTTCAGTTCAGAGTAACTCAATAACACTATTAAAATCTGTTAACTCAAAAGGGTATTTTATAATATTACATGTACTAATTTTTTTTCTTCACGTAATTTGTAATTTATATATATTTGAGATAACAAATTTCTCTATGGTATATGCAACATGGATAATGAGTTGGAGGAAAGAGACAAGAGAAAGAGTATAGGAAAATCCTTGGCTAAATGTTTGTATTTGTGATTAGAGTTGTAAACGAACCGAATGAACACGAATAAACAAAGGCGAACCTACTGCCACTGCAAGATTTTTGACCGACCCATGTGTAATTTTTTTTAGTTGTATATATATGTTAAAATTTTGATTGACCCCTATGAAATTTGAACACCAACCCTATAAGGTATTAAAAAAAGGAAAAGCGTAACTAAAGCAAGATGAGAGAAGAGAAGTATGATCATCAGATGTTTTTTCCGCTCAAAATTATCATCGAATAACATAAAAAGGGTAAATTAAGAAGAAGAGGATATAATTTTGAAAATTTTGATTGACCCCTATGAAATTTGGACACCGGCCCCTATAAGATATTGAAAAACGGAAAAGAGTAACTGAAGCAAGATGACTAGATGAGAAAAGAATAGTATGATTGTCAGATGTTTTTTCGGGCCAAAATTATCATCGAAACATCTGTTGTGCCACCACCAAAGCAGAACTCTCTAGCGTAACATACGGTGGCACGGAAACTCGGGTGAGCTCTGGGTTAGAACTGACAACCTTTGTACAAGGGCTAACTCAAATCCTTCATTGCCAACATCTTCCCAAAAGTGACACAAGTGGGATTCGAACTTGAGTCTCTATTGGAGAACTCAAGCCTCCTACCACTAGACCACAAGTGGGAGATATTGTTTGCATTATAATGTTTTAAATTTTTAATTATTATATAAAAATAACATTCTATTTTTATTTAACTGTGCTATTTATTATACTTGATTTTATATATATATGTGTGTGTTTTTTAAAAACACTTTGTTTTTTGTTTATGTAATCATGGTTTTGAGCTGACCCGAATCAAACGAGACTAAAAAAATTAATATACCTATTTGTGAAATTTGACTCAACCTAAACGGTTAAATCGGACCAAAAAAATTTATATACCGATAGTCAACTAAGTACCTATTCAAAAAATTTCCGATCCATGTAAGAAAATTTCCTTAGTCTGTCACTCCGAATAAAACCTTGATCATGTTCGTTTGCTCAAAAAATGTAATTTATTTTGGAAACTTTCTTTTTAATAATTCGTCATATATACATTTTAAACACTTTACGTCTTTGGAACATAACATTTTGTTTTATTAAATTTGCAAGACTTTATCAAATGATATTTTACATCTCTAAGTTATTCATTAGTGATATTTTTTTATTTGAGCTTGGCTTGTTAGTTGAATATTTAGACATGTTGACAACACCTGAAACACTTGATTTTCATCTTATATCAAGCATGTATCTCACATCTATGAGAAAATGTTATTCAACACTTGTGTTTGTATACAAAATCGTTTGGGTGGTTTTTTCCGGTAGGGCTGTAAACGGATTGAACCCAATCGGATGAGGCCTTATCTGTCTGTTAAGCTTCTTTCAGACAAACGAACGTTTCACGAACAATCTACCGAACGAAAAGGCATGTCTGTGTTCATCCATTAAGGAATTGAGTTTGTCCGTGTCCATTCTTTAATATTGTAAACGAACGATAACGGAAAAACAACACTAACAAACCCTAATGGACACCACTGGACAAACGAACACCCGGTCACTAATCGACAGTTAAGGACAAACGAGTACTAACATACATTAATGAACATTTATATACAAACATACATAACGACTTTAATGAACAAACGGGACATGAGTGATTACATATTAATTTCAAAAGTAAAATTATTACTGGACGGGCGCTACTGGACGTTCACGAACACGATCTTTGTACATGTTCGTCCGTTAAGATTACCAAACAAAAACTTTTTTGTTCATGCCCGATTGTTTTATTAAACAGGCGAACATATGGGAACATATCATCGAACGTCCGCCAGACGTCAGATTCATTTAGAGCCTTATGTATGTCACACCATCTATGACGGAAGTTTCGGGGCGCAATTGATTACACAGTAGCTCGCAAGACACTATTAATAAGAAAGTGACATTATATAATTATTTAAATTTCAATAATCAAAGTACATCACCAATTCAAAAACAAAACATTACTCAAAATAAACAAAACTCAAAATAGATAAATATCACGATAGTTTTGTTTATACCCTAAAGGTAACCAACTACTTGTTTTTCTTCTCTTAACTCATATAAACACCTGCAATATGTATGAAAATAAATTTGATCAACACAAGGTTGGTGAGCAAAACACAATTTGATATATATAATAAATAAAATCAATTCTCATGCGAATGCGTAATCAAAACAAGCCCGCGCCTGGTAAATAAATACGAGTAATAAATCGAAAATAATGAATGCCACAATTTATAAGTGATTTATATAAATATATACATCTTTTAAGCATCAAATAGTCTCCAAAGTATTACCTTTTATAATATTATTTAGTTCAAATAGTTACTTATTATGTTAAATTCTATTTTCAGGTTTACTCCAGCCTCAAACGAATAAACGAGTGGATACATGAAGAAAAAGAGAACAGAATTAAAGAAATTATGTTTAATCAGCCTAACACACCCCCATGGTTACCTTTTCAAGAAAAGATAAAAATATGATAAAACAGACATGGGACTGTGTCATAGGAAACACACCCCTGTGGTCACCTTTCCAAGATAAGACAACAATCTGATGAAAAAGACAAAATTTGATGAAGCAAGCACAGGGCCGTGCCTCAACAAACAAACTCCTGTGGTCACCTTTCAAGAAAAGACAAAATATACAAGAATTTGACCCTCCAAACACGGGGCCGTGTCTCACCTAGAACTCCCCCCCTGTGGTGAGTCATCATGTACAATCTGGCATAACATTAAATGCACCTAGACAGCTGGACACGAGGGCTTGCCTCACCAAGCGCGAGGTCGTGCCAGACGCTCCAGACAAACTGTAAATAGAATGCATGTCTCATTGTTTCAAGTGTTCTTGGAGAGAGTTAGGACGGGTTATTCACCTAAAAACACTCACTTTACACTTGAATTTAAGATTCATTGGTGAATTTGAAGGTTTGGAGGCATATATCATCATCATCCATCATCATCATCCATCACCATTGAAGAAGGAAAAATTATCATCATCATACTGGTTAGATTGTTCTTTGTAATCATGTGTTTGTTATCTTCATCTTCTTTGATGTTCATTATCATGCTCAATGTGAGCTAAACCTCAATTTACCATCTAAATCTATGAAGAAATTGAACTTTATTTAATGATCATACGGAATGGTGATTTAGTTTTTATGAAGTACATGGTTATTTGCAATTATCCGTTGATGAGATATGTTTTATTATCATAATTCATTAATTCAAGATTATGATTAACACTCATTCATGTTCTTGGAAACTAGAAATGGTAAAATGAATATCTTGATATTTTATTCGAAACATATTTCCTTGTGTTGTACTTTGATACAAGCTATGATCAATTTCTATAGTTTTGGTAATTCAAAAATAAAATTGTTAACACGATTGATTAGGTTGTCATGCTAGTTAAAGAAATCATATGTTAAAGAAATGTGTAATTATAATCTACTTAAATCAACAGATGGGAGGTTGTGTAACTAAACTATAACCAACTGAAGTGTTAAGTTGGTATTTGAGAAATCGAAGTCAATCCTAATTTGTATACTTCACTAAAACTACTTGTTTACTTAAATTGACATTTTTGTGGTAGACATGAAGTTACACATTCTACTTTCTTTTGTCACACCCCAACCTACGGCAGGAACATGTCGGGGCGCGACATTGATTGTATCATATCTCAGAAGACACTAAGTAAAAAACACGTGTCAATATCTAAATTATTCATTCATATATCAATTTTCAAAAGCACAAACATTGTCTTAACAGTAACGTTACAAATCGATAATAAATAATTTAAAACAAGAAAAAGTTTTCTTCAATCATCAAGCAACCTAAGGTCTCATCTACTTCCAAAACTTGATTCATCTGATAAAGCTACAAGCGCCATGCGTGAAAATATATATTTTGTCAACATAAAGTTGAGCAAGTAAACCATGATTTTGAGTATATATAATAATAAAATGACAATACTGTGCGATAATTGTAAATCACAACAACTAGTATAACAATAAATAAAAGTTGTCTTTTCACTTGATTCATTTTGATAACGAGCTAATTCGACGGCGTATGATCATACTAATGAGAATGAGGATACCAACCAACATAAAGTAAACGCATAGTCGCATTTGCACATATCAAATAATTGAGCAATTTCAGTTACGCATATAGTGGAAATGTAGTGAAAACCATAATTTAATTGTGAACGCATAACGCCCCCAAAATTTAATGGGGATGTGAATTTACTTACCTTTAATGAGGTATAAACGAGGACGAAATAATAAAAGAAAATGCTAGGATGGAAAACGATCAAGCTTCTCGAGATTCACCGACAAATATTCCTAGTTGTTAATGATAAAGTGAGTTAAATATAAACGATAAAATAATATGACGGATCTTGGGTCTCGATGAGGTTATTAATGTGTAATTAGTCTTATTATCATAATCATACGGTTGTTGTGTTTTATTAACGTTTTAATTATTAATATTACTATTATTAGTATTTAATTATCGTTATTATAAATAATATATATATTAACGAAAAAGTTAAATGGAATAATTTAAGTATCTAATATAATTTGGTTCATTAACGAGAGTCGTAAAAAGAATATAAATATACATCTTATTTATAGAGTGTACGTGTATAATATATATGTAGACTCACTTATAACATTTAAACAAGTATATATAGATATGTGTATATATTCACAAATATCAAAAGAAGAGAGTTATCTTGGAGTTCGGTTTATCGAAATAATGTTTATTTAAACGTTTTGAACACCAAAAATAACAATAAAATTGCTAAAAGAATAATAACAAAAAAAACAAAGCAAAACCGGGCCTAGGGAGATTCAAACCCTTGTCCCCAGACCGGTTCAAGGTCTTAAAGCATATGCACCTGCCACTGAGGAAGGTGTCTAACACGTTGAGAACATGAAACCCATATATTAAATACTGGATCTGATTTACGTTCTTTCCCCTTACAAACCCTAGATTTTAAATTGGTTCAATTGATATTTGTTTGTTGAAATTGAATTGGGGTTTCTGTTAATCGCATAAATACGAACATAATGCATAACATAATTACCTTGAATGCTAACGAATTAAGGGAGAATGACTAACTAGGGTTAGCAGCTCAAACTGGATATCAAACAGGTTCTTGGCGGCTTCGAAAGTTATAATTGAGTTAGGGTTTGGGTTCGCTATGGTGCAGAGGTGATGTGGGTGCGTTTAATTGCGTTTTGATGGTGTTTATATAGTGTTTTAGGAGCTTGTTAGCCGCAAATCGTGTTAGGAATGTTGGCTGTCAATTCGTTATCGTTTACCATGAATAGGGTGTCGGTGTGACGCGTTTTTGATCAACAATTGATTTGGCAAGATTAATTTCGTTAGTTTCTTGATTTAACCCGTGAATTAAGGCCCAAGAAAAGGGGGGGGGGGGGTTTCTTTGTCGGTGACGGTGGGAGAGGAAGAAGAAGGGAAAAAAAAGAAATTTGAATATTATTTTGAACTTTGGTCCCAGGGGTTTAAGGATGGAAACGAGAATGGATTAAAGTTGGTTACGGGGTTGATTTGTACAAATCTTATAACTATAACCGAATAAATAAATAAATAAATAAAATACTAAACAGTAACGATCGTTATTGATAAAATACCCGAACCTGAACCCGGGTCGGGTAAAGATTACAAAACGAAAGGGAACGGAAAACCCGAAATCTTACAGTAGTCACTACTTTAGGAAATTTCGTCCCGAAATTAGAAATTAAGCCGTAACGAAGAGGTGCGGGTACTTGGAATCCATTTGGTCTTTACGTTCCCAAGTGAACTCGGGACCATGTTTAGATTCCCAACGAACCTTGACAAACGGAATACGGCTACGCTTGGTTTTTTTGTCCATATGATCCACGATTTCAGCAGGCTTCTCGATAACGCGCATAGATTCATCAATTTGTACTTCATTGAGGGGTATGTGGAGATTCCCCTCGGCTAAGCACTTCTTGAGATTGGAAACATGAAAAGTTGGATGGACATTGGAAAGCTCATCAGGTAGATCAAGACGATAAGCAACTTTACCAACCCTTTCGACGATCTCAAAAGGGCCAACAAAACGAGGGGATAGTTTATTCCTTTTGCCAAAATGAACTACCCCTTTCCATGGAGATACTTTAAGGAGAACACGATCGCCAACATTGAACTCGAGAGGTTTACGACACTTATCGGCGTAGCTCTTTTGACGGCTACGAGCGGCAAGAAGATTTTGACGAATAAGAGCGATTCGATCGGAAGTCTCTTGAACAAGCTCGGGACTGGTGATTTGCGATTCACTAACCTCATTCCAACAAATCGAGGAACGACATTTTCGGCCGTAGAGAGCTTTAAAGGGTGTCATACCAATACTAATGTGAAATCTATTATTGTAGGAAAACTCTACAAGTGGTAAGTGAGTATCCTAATTTCCACCAAAATCTAGTACGCAAGAGCGAAGCATATCTTTGAGAGTTTGAATTGTTCTCTCGGATTGACCATCGGTTTGCGGGTGATAAGCGGTGCTTAGATCAATGCGAGTACCCAAGGCTGTTTGCAACGATTTCCAAAAATGAAAGGTAAACCGACCATCACGATCGGAGATAATGGTCAACGGCGTTCCATAGTGGCAAATGATGTTCTTGACATAGATTCGGGCTAATTCGCTTACGGAGGACTTCTCACGGAGCAGTATGAAATGAGCTGACTTGGTCAAACGATCAACAATCACCCAAATACTATCATTGCGACTTTGAGTAGTGGGGAGTTTAGTAACGAAATTCATGGCTATGTCTTCCCATTTCCAAACGGGGATCGGAGGTTGGTCGAGCAAACCAAACGGATTTTGATGCTCGGCTTTAACCTTAGAGCAAGTGAGGCATTTAGATACATACACCGCAATATCTTTCTTCATTCCCGGCCACCAAAACATGGTACGAAGATCGGCATACATTTTATCCGCACCGGGATGAATAGAGTATCGTGACTTATGAGCTTCATCAAGGATGAACATGCGAAGATCGTCACGATCGGAAACCCATAGACGGTCCAAATAATATAGTAAGCCATTACGTTTGGTTTCAAGTTGGAGTTCGGTGCCACACGACATCTCATCGTGTAAGTTACCCTCCGTGACGGAGACGTGTTGTGCGTCGAAGATGCGGTATTGGAGGACATATTGGATGGTGACACAATGGGGCAAGACAGATTTAACATGACTCTTACGACTAAGAGCATCAGCCACGACATTCGCTATCTTGGGGTGGTAGCGAATTTCTCAATCGTAATCGCTTAACAATTCGGCCCATCGTCTTTGTCTCATATTGAGGTCCTTTTGGTCGAAAATGTGTTGTAAACTTTTATGGTCAGTGAAGACCAAACATTTCGTGCCGTAAAGGTAGTGTCTCAAAATTTTCAAGGCAAACATGACCACACCAAGTTCGAGGTCGTGCATCATGTAATTTTTCTCGTGCACCTTGAGTTGACGCGAAGCGTAATAAATGACCTTGTCTCGTTGCATAAGAACACAACCAAGACCTTGAATAGAAGCGTCACAAAAGACAACAAAATTGTCGTTGCCCTCGGGAAGAGCAAGTATTGGAGCATTGCAAAGCATGTCCTTAAGAGTTTGAAACGCTTCCTCTTGATCGGAACCCCATTCGTAAACTTTCCCTTTGTGGGTTAGTGCGGTAAGGGGTGAAGCAATATTCGAAAAGTTGCGGATAAAACGACGGTAATACCCCGCTAAACCAAGGAATGAACGAACCTTCGTTGGAGAGGACGTGGTCGCCCAATTTTTAACGACCTCAATTTTTGCGAGATCAACGTGAATACCCTTGTCGTTAACGATGTGGCACAATAATTGAACTTGCTTTAGCCAAGATTCGCATTTGGAGAACTTAGCATAAAGTTGTTCTTTTCGTAACAAGTCGAGAATGGCACACAAATGGTCTTTGTGCTCGGTCTCGGATTTAGAATATATCAAGATGTCGTCAATGAAAACAATCACGAACTTGTCGAGGTAGGGTTTACAAACACGATTCATAAGATCCATGAAAATGGCGGGAGCATTTGTCAACCCATAAGGCATAACTCGGAACTCAAAGTGTCCATAATGAGTATGGAAGGCGGTCTTGGGTATGTCATCTTCGTGGACACGGAGTTGGTGATAACCCGAACGAAGATCAATCTTAGAGAAACATGCGGCTCCTTGGAGTTGATCGAAGAGATCATCGTTACGCGGAAGGGGATAACGGTTCTTGATGGTAAGCTTATTGAGCTCACGATAATCGATACACATACGAAGAGTACCATCCTTCTTCTTAACAAACAAGACGGGTGCGCCACATGGAGACGAACTCGAGCGAATAAAACCCTTTTCCGTGAGTTCTTGGATTTGGTTAGAGAGTTCTTGCATCTCGGAAGGTGCAAGACGGTAAGTTGCTTTGGCTACGGGATTTGCTCCGGGTACAAGATCAATTACGGAACTCCACTTGACGAATGGGAGGAAGTTCGGAAACTTCATCGGGAAAGACTTCGGGGAAGTCGCGGACAATCGGGATGTCGGAAAAGTTTCTTTTCTTCATCGGATTTTGTGGCGACAGGGGCTAAAAAGGCGACATGCTTCTTGCGTAAGTAATGTTGGGCTTCAAGGCACGACATGATGTTTAGCTTTGATAAGGGTCCTTCACCACGAACGTTTAGAATCACGCCTCTATCAATAGGGATTCGAATGAGTTTCTGGAAACATAAAATTTCGGCATAGTGGAGGGATAGCCAATCCATACCAATGATGATGTCGAAGCTTCCCATTTGCATAGGGATATGGTCGATAGAGAACTTTTTTCCATTGAGGGTAATCGTGCAATTTCGAATGACGGAGTCAATAGTGATCGAACTACCGTTTGCTATCTCTACCGTGAAGGGCTTAGATAATTTACTACGGGACACATCAAGTATGTATTCAAAATCAAAGGAAATAAATCTCCTATCGTCTCCCAAATCAAATAATACCGATGCATGGTGCTTATTAACTAGGAACGTACCGTTCACCACATCATTCGAGTTTCGGGCTTATGGGCATTGATGGTGAAAGCTTGGCCTTGAGTTCTTTGAGGTGCTTGGATTTGAGAAGTTGAAGCTTGAGGGGTTGGAGCTTGATAGGCTTGCATGACCATGGGTTGAGCTTGAAGGGGTGGAGGAGCCATGAGTTGGGGTATTTGGGGTTGATAAGCTTGCACTTGATAGGCTTGGGAGGTGTAGTAAGGTTGTGGTGTAACATAGGCTTGGTGAACTTGGGCGAGTCGAGGACACGCGTTGCGAAGGTGATTTGGGTCACCGCAATTGTAGCAGGCTGTAAGGCCCCGAACCCGGTGGCCCTACTTTAGCGTCGGATTTACTCATAAACACAGTTCTAAATATCAGAGTTAATTAAAAACTTTACGCGGAATATAAAACTTTCATAAAACATTACATATCAATTCATAATCATGTCTTAAAACATTCCTCTTGTCTTTCAAAATCAAAACATAACTTATAAAACATATCAGATCTTCAGATGCCAGGCTTTAGTCTTCTGCCATGTGTCCTCCACTCAAGCCAGCTGTCTCATCCTACTCACCTGCGTGCATACTAAAAGTCAGCTACGCTGAGTGAGTTCTAGTTAATCATACAATATCATACAATACCTTCTTACATACATACGTACTTAACCTCATAACTTTCTTTCATACACATATAAGTACTCATACCTTCATTCTTACTTACATACTTACTTTCTTACTTACATACTTTCTTTACATTCATAATCATACGTTTTAAAGAGCCTTTCGCCCTATAACCTCACAGATATTATAAGGGTCTGGTCCCTAACATCACAGATATTATGAGGGTCTGGTCCCTATCCTCACAGATATTGTAAGTGTCACACCCTCAAAATCCACTAACGGAGTTTTACCGTCAGAGGGTGTGAACTGGCAGGATCGGAATCATTAGTTATAACCAAACCAAAGAAAAACGTTTAAATGAAAAATAAGTGCGGAAGCGTAAAACCTTAATTCAAAAGTTGCGTCACGCAGGACGACTTAAAACCAAATGTAAATGTTAAAATTAAGTTTGCAGAGTAAGATGTTTAACAATTAATGCATGCTCCTAAACCGCGCGCCCGCCTCGGCTACCTGAGAATAACATACTAAAAGGGGTCAACACGAGGTTGGTGAGTTCACAAGTTATATAAGATAAATCGTTTAGCGTTTGAGTTCAGCGTTTTCGTTAAGTGTTTTGCGTAACCACGTTACGGCGTTTAAACGTTTTGCGTAACCACGTTACGGCGTTTAAATGTTTTGCGTAACCACGTTACGGCGTTTAAGTGTGTAACCACGTTACAGCGTTTAAGTGTTACCAGATAATGTTATGTCAAATTATATATCGATAGGTAGCTAATCTATACAACAAGTATTACTAAGTGGTTCGAGACCGAAGCTGACTGTTTATCAAGTGCCCGTCACCAGGTCAACCCAGACCATGGTAAGTGTTAGCCAAAATTACACCCACTCAACCTCCAGTTGAGCTTAGCGTCGGGTGGGGTTTGTCAAACCCAGTAGTACTACTCAACAGTGACTCGCTATTCCAAATATTAACCGGTTCGATGCGTGGGACTTCAAGGGTTACGTGCCGCTTAGCCTCTACAAGTGATATATATAATTTATAACAAAATCTTAAATATGTGTTTATCTCAAAAATGCGTTTATCGGAGTATGTTATCTCCCCCAAGTGAAAAACGTTTGAAAACAGTTCAAAGAGCGGGGTAAGTGAACTCACTGTTTGCGAATAATATTCCAAATTAGATCACCGAGTGATGCGCGTCGTAGAAAACTCTCTAGCGTTCTAAAATAACAAAGAGATTTTCTAAGTATCGGAACGTTTAACGAGTCTCTAGACTCGGCACATAATACCTATGCACGTATCATGTTTCGTGTTTCGTTTGTGAACCGTGTGTGATTTAAACAAGTACAATTGTGATACGATACACGAGTGAGCAATTACTTTCGTGTCATGTATTAATAACATACTTACAAGCAATTATTCCCGTAAGGGCATTTTGGTCAACAAACAAAGACTAACTAACCATTATTCCCCATAAGGGCAATTTGGTCAATTCATGGCAATCAAACTAGCAACTATTCCCCGCAAGGGTATTTTGGTCAAAATACAACAATTATATAAAAACTATCATATTTCATGCATTCCTACACAACTCAGCAGCTAGTTTCATTGTGACAGAATTTCTACTTGAAAGATTGTACTATTTCACCGATCATCTCATCTCAATTAATTCACCAAAAATCACCACTGAAACATACATGTCTTAGGTTTCCAGAACATATTTTATATTATTTTTATTCCATATAGATTTCTCATAATGATCAAAACACTACAGTAAACTCATATCAGTCAGATTCATGCACAACAGAATGTTATTTGCAATTCCCGGTAAACGAAAAATCCAATAAATGCAAGACCACTTGGGTTTGGTTCCTAACTCAGTGACTCAACTTCCAGAAGTGGAACCAACCCAATTGGCCTCGTAGTTCATGAGATATAGAATTTACAATATAACCTAACAGCAGGTCTAACAGCTCAGCTTTGCATCACGTTTTTGTAAAATCATAAAAGTATACTTCCACTTATCCAAAAATTACGAATTTATACTTTATAGAAACTAGACTCAACCTAGTTTACTGCAGTACCCACAATCTCAATCAATTTTCACGTTTACACTTCGTTACAGTCAGTTAAACATCGTATATATATTCTGTCCAGAATCTGTTCACATCAAAACTCAACATCATAACAATCTATGAACTATCATGCATCCATATAACCCTCTAGACACCATAACTACTATCCATGCATATAAATCACACCATACATACAAGATTAGGGTTTGTGTTTTAATTCAAATCAAGAACAACAATCAATCATGTATCAATATCAATCTAGTTATCACTTTATCATCAAATCAATTCAAGAATCACATGAACAATATAACACCTAGAATCGGCCAGCTAGGGTTTGTTATTAACCCAACAAACATCAAATTCAATCAACAAGGATGTGAAGGATGATCAAATATACCTTCCTAGCACTTAGTTCTTGGATCAAAGACTTGAATTGATGGTGTATGTGGGTGTTCTTGTGGACGGCAGCCGTGGAGAAGGGAGGTGAGAGAGAGCCGATCGGAACTTGTAGGTTAGGGTTAGGATAATAATAATAGTTAGGGTTAAGTTAATAATATATTTATAGATATACAAGTTACATTCTAATCCCTCTACTTTCCAAGTGTTGTTTTTCTAGAACATTCTATCATACTTGCACAATAAGTTAACATGACCATAATATTATCACATAGCACATAATCCTAACACATAGTAATCACATAGTTCGTGTTTTGACGTTTGTCGTTTATTTATCAACTCGTTTGCGTTTCGGTGCAAATCCCGAAAGACTACTACACATGTAGTAAATGTTAAGCGTCATTTAAACCCTAGTTTAAATGTAATGAAGTATGCGTTATAGATTCAACGATCTTTAAAGTTTGAATTAACGGAGTTGAGTTAACGAGGTTAACCTGGAATTGACGATTGTCACATCATTCCCATGTTAAAGAATTTTCGTCCCGAAAATTTGAGTCAAGTCGTGATGAGAGCCTGAAAAAGTAAGAAGAAAAATTTTCAGTTTGTCATATCATCCCCTAGTAAAAAGAAATTTCGTCCCGAAATTTAATTCATACCTTCGGTGATGTTTGACGGTTTGCCGGGTTTCGCGGTTTTCGGTGTTTGGTTAGCCCTTCAAAAAGGTGAGGATACTTTTTCATCATTTGATCCTCGCGTTCCCACGTGAACTCCGGTCCACGTCTCGAGTTCCAACGAACCTTAACGATTGGAATTTTGCTGTGTTTGAGTGTTTTGGTTTCCCAATCCAAAACTTCGACTGGTTCCTCAATGAACCGTAACTGTTCATCAACTTGCAGTTCCTCCAAAGGGACTACTTGGGTTTCATCAGATAGGCATTTCTTCAAATTTGATACGTGGAATACATCGTGTACGCCACTGAGTTCTGTTGGTAGGTCCAGTCGGTACGCCACCGGACCAATGCGCTCAGTTATCCGGTACGGACCAACATACCGTGGGTTGAGTTTGTTTCGCTTACCAAAGCGAACTACACCTTTCCAAGGTGAGACTTTGAGTAACACCCGATCGTTCACTTTAAATTCGAGAGGTTTTCGGCGCTTGTCGGCGTAACTCTTTTGGCGATCCCGTGCTGCTGCCATGCGATTTCGGATTTGAACAATCTTTTCCGAGGTTTCGAGTACCAGTTCTGGACCAGTGATTTGGCTGTCACCCACCTCTGCCCAGCAGAGTGGTGATCGACACTTCCGTCCGTACAGCGCTTCAAACGGCGCTGCCTTAATACTTGCGTGGTAGCTGTTATTATACGAAAACTCTACCAAGGGTAAGTGGGGTTCCCAACTTTTTCCGAAATCTAAAACGCATGCACGCAACATATCCTCCAGGGTCTGAATAGTCCGTTCACTTTGCCCATCCGTCTGAGGATGGTATGCTGTACTCATATCGAGACGTGTGCCCAGTGCGCTTTGCAGCGACTTCCAAAAGTGTGAGGTAAAACGAGAATCTCGATCGGAAATGATCGAGACAGGCACTCCGTGTCTAGACACCACTTCTTTCATGTATACTCGAGTCAGTCTTTCCATTTTGTCCGTTTCCTTAATCGCTAGGAAATGTGCCGATTTAGTCAACCGGTCAACGATCACCCAGATGGTATCGCATCCCGTCGGTGTCTTAGGCAAACCCGTAATAAAATCCATTGAGATGTGCTCCCATTTCCACATTGGGAGTTCCGGTTGTTGCAGTAGACCAGATGGTTTCTGGTATTCAATCTTGACTCTGGCACAAGTCAAGCATTTGCTCACGTAGGTGGCAATGTCGGCTTTCATGTTCGGCCACCAGTAAAGTGCCTTTAAATCATGATACATTTTATCTGAGCCAGGGTGGATAGAATATCGGGACTTGTGAGCTTCGTCCATCACTAGAGTTCTCAACTCTCCGTATCGTGGAACCCAAATCCGGTTCTCAAAATATCGGACCCCGTCCGATCTGGTTTCAAGTTGCTTGTTCATGCCCCGCATGAGTTCCGACGGAAGATTATCATCTTTCAAAACTTCCAGTTGCGCATCGCGAATCTGATCGGGTAAGCTGGCATGAATCGTGAGTTGCAATGCTCTTACTCGTCTGGGTTTATCTGTTTCTTTTCTGCTGAGGGCGTCGGCCACCACATTGGCCTTGCCCGGGTGGTACTTGATGGCACAATCATAATCTTTGAGCAGCTCGACCCAACGACGCTGTCGCATGTTCAGCTCCTTCTGATCGTAGATATGTTGGAGACTCTTGTGGTCGTTGTAAATGGTAAACTTGGTACCGTACAAGTAATGCCTCCATATCTTAAGAGCAAACACCACAGCTCCGAGTTCCAAATCATGGGTCGTGTAGTTCTTCTCGTGAACCCGTAGTTGTCTAGAGGCGTAGGCTATAACCTTCTCGAGTTGCATCAGCACACAACCGAGACCTTGTATAGATGCGTCACAGTGTACCTCAAAATTTTCCGTTCCCTCGGGGAGGGCTAAAATAGGGGCGCTACAAAGCTTGGTTTTCAACAGTTGAAAAGCGGATTCTTGCGCGTCACCCCAGTTGTACTTAGTGCCCTTGTGGGTCAAAGCGGTGAGGGGTTGAGCAATTTTTGAAAATCCCTCGATGAAACGCCGATAGTAGCCGGCCAGTCCTAGGAATTGTCGCACTTCAGTCGGAGTCTTAGGTGCTTCCCAGTTTTTGATGGCCTCTACCTTACCGGGATCGACATGGATACCATTCTCGTTGATCACATGTCCTAAAAAGTGAACCTCGCGAAGCCAAAATTCACATTTCGAGACTTTAGCATACAGTTGTTCCTTCTTCAGTAGTTCCAGAATTATCCTTAAGTGCTCTTCGTGGTCAGTCTCGTTCTTGGAGTAGACAAGAATATCATCGATGAAAACAATCACGAACTTGTCGAGGTACGCCTTGCATACTCGATTCATGAGATTCATAAATACGGCTGGCGCGTTGGTTAGGCCAAAAGGCATAACCGAGAACTCGTAGTGACCATACCGTGTTCTGAAAGCCGTCTTTGAAATATCTTCTTCGCGCACTCTCAACTGGTGGTAACCGGATCGTAGATCGATCTTCGAGTAGTAACTCGATCCCTGAAGCTGGTCAAATAAATCATCAATTCGGGGTAAAGGATAACGGTTCTTGACCGTCACCTTGTTCAATTCCCGGTAGTCGATGCACATTCGGAAAGTCCCGTCTTTCTTTCGAACAAACAAGACAGGGGCTCCCCATGGCGATGAGCTAGGTCGGATAAAACCTTTATCCAACAAATCTTGCAACTGGGTGGACAACTCCTGAAGTTCCGCCGGTGCGAGCCGATACGGGGCTCGTGCTATGGGTGCTGCACCGGGTGTCAACTCGATTTGGAATTCGACTTGACGAATAGGAGGGAGTCCGGGCAAATCCTCCGGGAAAACTTCCGGAAAGTCTCGCACAACCGGTATGTCTTCAATTCGTTTCTCCTCCGCGGGTTTCTCAACAATCTGCGCCAAAATTGCCGGATGACCCTTTCGTAGATACTTCTGTGCTTTCATAAGGGTGATGATGCTGTTGGTCATGCCGCTTCTCTCGCCTCGGACCGAAATGATCTCGCCGGAAGGGGTGGTAATATGGACTATTTTATCATGGCATATAATCTCCGCTCGGTTCTCGGATAACCAGTCCATGCCGACAACGACATCGAAACTACTAAGCGTAAAAGGAATAAGGTCGATGTCAAAAACATGACCTGACAGTTTCAACTTACATCCCGCAAGTATATGAGTTGTTACTACAGTTTTACCATTAGCTAATTCAACAGGAAACTTAGCGTCTAACGGGGTTGGAGTAAGGTCTAAAAGTTGGCTAAAGGCTTTCGACACAAAACTCCTATCAGCTCCAGTGTCAAACAAAATAGAAGCAAAATAATCGTTTACAGGGAACTTACCGGACACCACATGCGGATCATTGCGGGCTTGACCCGATCCAATCACAAACGCTCTTCCTTTGCCATTTCCTCCACCGTTACTGCCACTTCCATTGCCCCCATTGTTGTCATTATGTTTCAGCTTGGGGCAATCCTTCCGGAAATGACCTTCCTGTCCACATTCAAAACATCCCTTAGTCGTCATCGGTTGCTTAGGAGCACCCTTTGCCGCAAGGTCTCCTCTACATTCTTTCGCTTGGTGACCTATCTTTCCGCATCTTTGACACTTGACACGGTCACACTGGCCAACATGATGATAGTTGCACCTGTTGCACTTTGGATACTTCCCAGCATATCCGCTCGAAACCTGCCCGCTACCGTTGTTGTTGGAGTTGTTGTTGTTGTGATTCTGAGTGTTAAAGCTCCGGGTGAACTCGGGTTTACGGTAGTGTTGTTGCGGTGGGAGGTTCGAGGATGAAGATCTGGTGTTGTCGAACTTTCTCTTCCCGCTGTTCGGGTTGCTGTTGTTGTTACTGTTGCTGACGTGGTCATTACTCGGGTTGTCACGGGCTTTAACAGTCGAACCTCTCGGTGGTAACGCACCCTGGGTCACAGCCTGATCCGTCAGTTTGTGAGCAAAACGGATCGCTTGTTGGATCGTGGCTGGTCTGGAAGACGTCACCATACCCTGAATCTGTGGTGCTAACCCATCAATGTACATCTCTATTCTCTTGCTCGGCGGATCCACCATCCGCGGACACATCACAGCCAACTCGTGCGAACGAGTAGTGTAGGCTTCAATCTCCGAACCTACCATCTTTAGTGACCAAAATTCTGATTCTAACTTCGAAATTTCTTCCCTCGGACAGTACTCCTCTCGCATCATGCTTTTGAACTCCTCCCAGTTCATCGCGTTAGCCAGTTCCAATCCAAGGATCTGGACGTTCGAATTCCACCAAGTGAGGGCGGAATCCTCAAGTGTCCCAGCAGCGAATTTGACCCTACTGGCAGGGGGACAGTTACACATCTCAAAGGCCGACTCGGCCTTCTCAGCCCAACGCAGGAAGCCTATAGCTCCCTCAGTGCCCTTAAACGTACTGGGCTTGCAGTCACGGTAGTTCTTGAAGGTACACGTTCCATTCGGACCTCCTGTTTGATTCTGAACGTGTGCGGCTAAAGCGGCCGCGACATGGTCATTCAGCAGAGTTTGGAGTTCAGCTGCAGTCATGCTGATGTTACCACGTCCTCGTCCAGCGTTTCTTCCAGCCATTTCCTAGAATCACAGTATAAAGATGTTAAACATGAATTTTTCTTTCATATACAACACACCATACATGTAATGAAAAGATAAGTAAGAAAGAAATAAGAGACAACATCACATCACAACCACACATTAGTCTAAATAAAAATTCATGATTAAAACCATTGTATCCGCCACAAAGTATTTCCAATCAATCCTCAATTCATAGAAAAATAATAGTTAGGATGGAGACAACCCCTCCATCTAAGCATCATC
This sequence comes from Bidens hawaiensis, assembly GCF_021521415.1. NCBI lineage: Eukaryota > Viridiplantae > Streptophyta > Magnoliopsida > Asterales > Asteraceae > Bidens > Bidens hawaiensis. The sequence continues at coordinate 60,685 of NW_027497630.1, forward strand.
ATTACTAGATGTCGTCATCTGAGGACACCTCTGAGTGTGCCTCCTCCTCAGCCGGTTCTTCCTCCGGTTCTTCTTCGGGATCTTCCTCGGGATCTTCTTCGGGATCTTCCTCAGGCTCTTCCTCGGGATCTTCCTCGGGATCTTCCTCAAGCTCCTCTTCGAGATCTTCTTCAGGTTCTACTTCAGGCTCTGCCTCGGGCTCGGCCTCAGGTTCGGCTGCGTTCTGAGCAAGTTGCATTTGTAAGACATCGCAACGCTCTAACGCTATTTCGGTTCGGGTCCTTGCTTCTTGGAGTTGCTCTTTCAAGTCTATCATTTCGGCTTGCATCTTCATCATAACCTTCGTTTGTTGATCACTAGCCCCTTGCATATCCTTCATTGCCGCCGCCATGCGGGCAACCTCCTCCTTATTCTCGGTTTCGTCTTTTAACAATCTGGAAACGTTCTCTCTCGTGTAGCGCATGTAACCCACATCACGCTCCAAACATGAAACAACGGCTGCGAGAACTCTCTCTACAGGTTCGGTTATGGGTGGTAGGGTGTTGGGATAAGCAGGGTGGTTCGGGTGTGGCAACGGGGGAACTTGTTCACGGTAGACCATACGTCTGATCATGTTAGGGTACCAATCCCAGCTAACGTTGTTTTCGTAAAGGCTTCCGGATAGGCGGTACCTCTTCGGTGCGGGAGCTGCGAGTTCCGGGACTACGCGGGGTGGCGAGGCGGTAGGTAACTGAGGTTCCTTCCCGTGAGCATGCGTCATCGAATCGGATGATGATGAGGGTGGCGTCGACATTCCTACAGGTAAGCCGTGTATGCGCGCGTATGAGTGAAAGAGATAAAGAGATAAGATTACCAGACTACACAAACCTATGCAGTGCGTATCATTATAACTAATGGGTCGTCGCGGTTATAGTCTAGTATGCATGCAGCTTCTAGTTCGCTATAACCAATGGCTCTGATACCAATCTGTCACACCCTCAAAATCCACTAACGGAGTTTTACCGTCAGAGGGTGTGAACTGGCAGGATCGGAATCATTAGTTATAACCAAACCAAAGAAAAACGTTTAAATGAAAAATAAGTGCGGAAGCGTAAAACCTTAATTCAAAAGTTGCGTCACGCAGGACGACTTAAAACCAAATGTAAATGTTAAAATTAAGTTTGCAGAGTAAGATGTTTAACAATTAATGCATGCTCCTAAACCGCGCGCCCGCCTCGGCTACCTGAGAATAACATACTAAAAGGGGTCAACACGAGGTTGGTGAGTTCACAAGTTATATAAGATAAATCGTTTAGCGTTTGAGTTCAGCGTTTTCGTTAAGTGTTTTCTAGAACATTCTATCATACTTGCACAATAAGTTAACATGACCATAATATTATCACATAGCACATAATCCTAACACATAGTAATCACATAGTTCGTGTTTTGACGTTTGTCGTTTATTTATCAACTCGTTTGCGTTTCGGTGCAAATCCCGAAAGACTACTACACATGTAGTAAATGTTAAGCGTCATTTAAACCCTAGTTTAAATGTAATGAAGTATGCGTTATAGATTCAACGATCTTTAAAGTTTGAATTAACGGAGTTGAGTTAACGAGGTTAACCTGGAATTGACGATTGTCACATCATTCCCATGTTAAAGAATTTTCGTCCCGAAAATTTGAGTCAAGTCGTGATGAGAGCCTGAAAAATTAGTTATAACCAAACCAAAGAAAAACGTTTAAATGAAAAATAAGTGCGGAAGCGTAAAACCTTAATTCAAAAGTTGCGTCACGCAGGACGACTTAAAACCAAATGTAAATGTTAAAATTAAGTTTGCAGAGTAAGATGTTTAACAATTAATGCATGCTCCTAAACCGCGCGCCCGCCTTGGCTACCTGAGAATAACATACTAAAAGGGGTCAACACGAGGTTGGTGAGTTCACAAGTTATATAAGATAAATCGTTTAGCGTTTGAGTTCAGCGTTTTCGTTAAGTGTTTTGCGTAACCACGTTACGGCGTTTAAAAGTTTTGCGTAACCACGTTACGGCGTTTAAATGTTTTGCGTAACCACGTTACGGCGTTTAAGTGTGTAACCACGTTACAGCGTTTAAGTGTTACCAGATAATGTTATGTCAAATTATATATCGATAGGTAGCTAATCTATACAACAAGTATTACTAAGTGGTTCGAGACCGAAGCTGACTGTTTATCAAGTGCCCGTCACCAGGTCAACCCAGACCATGGTAAGTGTTAGCCAAAATTACACCCACTCAACCTCCAGTTGAGCTTAGCGTCGGGTGGGGTTTGTCAAACCCAGTAGTACTACTCAACAGTGACTCGCTATTCCAAATATTAACCGGTTCGATGCGTGGGACTTCAAGGGTTACGTGCCGCTTAGCCTCTACAAGTGATATATATAATTTATAACAAAATCTTAAATATGTGTTTATCTCAAAAATGCGTTTATCGGAGTATGTTATCTCCCCCAAGTGAAAAACGTTTGAAAACAGTTCAAAGAGCGGGGTAAGTGAACTCACTGTTTGCGAATAATATTCCAAATTAGATCACCGAGTGATGCGCGTCGTAGAAAACTCTCTAGCGTTCTAAAATAACAAAGAGATTTTCTAAGTATCGGAACGTTTAACGAGTCTCTAGACTCGGCACATAATACCTATGCACGTATCATGTTTCGTGTTTCGTTTGTGAACCGTGTGTGATTTAAACAAGTACAATTGTGATACGATACACGAGTGAGCAATTACTTTCGTGTCATGTATTAATAACATACTTACAAGCAATTATTCCCGTAAGGGCATTTTGGTCAACAAACAAAGACTAACTAACCATTATTCCCCATAAGGGCAATTTGGTCAATTCATGGCAATCAAACTAGCAACTATTCCCCGCAAGGGTATTTTGGTCAAAATACAACAATTATATAAAAACTATCATATTTCATGCATTCCTACACAACTCAGCAGCTAGTTTCATTGTGACAGAATTTCTACTTGAAAGATTGTACTATTTCACCGATCATCTCATCTCAATTAATTCACCAAAAATCACCACTGAAACATACATGTCTTAGGTTTCCAGAACATATTTTATATTATTTTTATTCCATATAGATTTCTCATAATGATCAAAACACTACAGTAAACTCATATCAGTCAGATTCATGCACAACAGAATGTTATTTGCAATTCCCGGTAAACGAAAAATCCAATAAATGCAAGACCACTTGGGTTTGGTTCCTAACTCAGTGACTCAACTTCCAGAAGTGGAACCAACCCAATTGGCCTCGTAGTTCATGAGATATAGAATTTACAATATAACCTAACAGCAGGTCTAACAGCTCAGCTTTGCATCACGTTTTTGTAAAATCATAAAAGTATACTTCCACTTATCCAAAAATTACGAATTTATACTTTATAGAAACTAGACTCAACCTAGTTTACTGCAGTACCCACAATCTCAATCAATTTTCACGTTTACACTTCGTTACAGTCAGTTAAACATCGTATATATATTCTGTCCAGAATCTGTTCACATCAAAACTCAACATCATAACAATCTATGAACTATCATGCATCCATATAACCCTCTAGACACCATAACTACTATCCATGCATATAAATCACACCATACATACAAGATTAGGGTTTGTGTTTTAATTCAAATCAAGAACAACAATCAATCATGTATCAATATCAATCTAGTTATCACTTTATCATCAAATCAATTCAAGAATCACATGAACAATATAACACCTAGAATCGGCCAGCTAGGGTTTGTTATTAACCCAACAAACATCAAATTCAATCAACAAGGATGTGAAGGATGATCAAATATACCTTCCTAGCACTTAGTTCTTGGATCAAAGACTTGAATTGATGGTGTATGTGGGTGTTCTTGTGGACGGCAGCCGTGGAGAAGGGAGGTGAGAGAGAGCCGATCGGAACTTGTAGGTTAGGGTTAGGATAATAATAATAGTTAGGGTTAAGTTAATAATATATTTATAGATATACAAGTTACATTCTAATCCCTCTACTTTCCAAGTGTTGTTTTTCTAGAACATTCTATCATACTTGCACAATAAGTTAACATGACCATAATATTATCACATAGCACATAATCCTAACACATAGTAATCACATAGTTCGTGTTTTGACGTTTGTCGTTTATTTATCAACTCGTTTGCGTTTCGGTGCAAATCCCGAAAGACTACTACACATGTAGTAAATGTTAAGCGTCATTTAAACCCTAGTTTAAATGTAATGAAGTATGCGTTATAGATTCAACGATCTTTAAAGTTTGAATTAACGGAGTTGAGTTAACGAGGTTAACCTGGAATTGACGATTGTCACAGTAAGGGTCTGGTCCCTAACATCACAGATATTATAAGGGTCTGGTCCATAACATCACAGATATTATGAGGGTCTGGTCCCTATCCTCACAGATATTATAAGGGTCTGGTCCCTAACATCACAGATATTATAAGGGTATGGTCCCTAACATCATAGATATTATAAGGTTATGGTCCCTATCCTCACAGATATTATAAGGGTCTGGTCCCTAACATCACAGATATTATAAGGGTCTGGTCCCTAACATCACAGATATTATAAGGGTCTGGTCCCTTGTTTTCGAATATTAGTAGGGTTCGATTCCCTCTTCGTTACCATACAACCATACATCATACCTCGAGTATTATTAGGGCTCGGTACCCTTTTCGTAACCATACAACCATACAACCGTCATTTCCTTCTTTTATTAACTTTACTACGTTCATACACATAAACATACATATCATACTTACCATATTTATAACGTTACAACCTGACAGTACGTGCAATATCCGAAGATCGTTCACGTACCATCAAGCAATCATTCATACATATCACACGTAGAACTCACATGCCATTCGTGTACCTATACACACATACTTACATTATAACATAAGAACACTCTAGGCATTCTTTACCTCATTCATTTAACAACCATACCCCTTGTCGTTACGTGCAATATCCGAAGATCGTTCACGCCCCGACAAGTATTCATTTGAAATATTCATACATCTACGATATATAATATTCGTACATTTATTTTTAACCTGACAGTACGCGCAATATCCGAAGATCGTTCGCGTACCGACAAACAATCATTCATATCTATCACACATATCACATATGACATACACTTATCACTTAGGATAAATGTATTAACAACACATCGAGTATGCACACAGCCCCGAAAACATAACAAGGAATGGGGCTAGAAACTCACCTGAATTCTGCTTCTTTCTCTGGTAGCTGTAAATCCCTTCTCTATTTGAGCTCGGCTGACAGTACAAGTTACACGTATCAATACTCGTCTGATCTAATCTGGTGGCCTAGTGTTAGCTTACTTTAACTTATCGCTTAATAATTTTTTTTTAATCAAACTTGGCTTTAGGCGAAGTTAACCCTCGGGCGAACTTAGCTTCAGGCGAAGTTAAACCTTAGGCGAACTTGGCTTCAGGCGAAGTTAAACCTTAGGCGAACTTGGCTTCAGGCGAAGTTATCCTTAGGCGAACTTGGCTTCAGGCGAAGTTATCCTTAGGCGAACTTGGCTTCAGGCGAAGTTATCCTTAGGCGAACTTGGCCGTAGGCGAAGTTATCCTTAGGCGAACTTGGCCGTAGGCGAAGTTATCCTTAGGCGAAGTTACGCTTGAAGGCGAAGTTACGCTTGAAGGCGAAGTTCATCAGGCGAACTTAATCTTGCAGGCGAAGTTATCGCGCTGCAGATCTGTTTGCCCATAAATCCTTCGTTTCTTAGCCAAATAACTCGATTTTGGTACCCACGGAATCGTATGATCGGCGCCTACAAATCTCAACCATCAAATCGGCCTAAAATCGACATTTTAGGGGTCCGATTTGGGCAGTTTGGGTTTCGGGTCCGGTTAACCCATCCAATCCTAACCATATTCAGTAATATTAGCTTTGTTGGATTTGTTCTTACCTTACCAACTCCGATCTATCAACAAAATCTCGGGTCTCGGCTTCGAATCTTGATCGGTTAGAATGTGTGTGTTTTGAGTGTGTGAAGAAAGAAAGTGGAAATGAAAGATATTTTGGGTTTAGGGGATATTTATATCCCTCTAAGCCCACGGACCCGAGGCCCATTCTCATTTAACCCATCTCAATTAATCCAACACTAGCCCGACTCATACCAACTCCTACTCTATTATTTCCCGATAACCCGAGTAAACTTTCCCTCTATTATTAAGTAATATAATTAATATTATCTTGAAATTTCGGGATGTTACAAGTCTTCCCTCCTTAAAGAGGTTTCGTCCCCGAAACCTAACTTATTCCCTATAAAAGGAAAACTTCTTATATTTACACGCTTTTCTTGAATCGCCCTCGCTTTCTGAGTTATCCTTCCAACTTCCGACTTTGCAGTCATCGAATGGTGGTCATGTGTTTTAGCTATTTAAGGTAGCTTGTCCATGAGACCCTCGATGTGCCACAACCCATCTCATACCTCCAAGGGCTTCGATTAGTACCTTTAACACTATTGTCTAAAACAACCTTTCATCACAACATAATAATCATTCGTAACCAAACTCAATATATTACACGTCACTGATAAACATAAGTTTTAAACCTTAACACAAAACAAGTCCTTAAGCAAAAGTAATTTAACAAAACCATTGCATGAGCAATTATTCCTTCATCAAGCGTTCCTCTCTGCAGTTTCCCCAAGTCTTCATCCTTTCACACCTTCCGCCCCTGATTCCTTGCAATCCCTAGCCATGTGGTCAGCTTTTCCGCATTTGAAGCACTTTGGACGATCAGGGCATTCTCGAGAATAATGCCCACTCTTTCCACATCGATGGCACCTGTCTGTCCCAGTCTTACATTCTCCCTGGTGCACTCGCCCACATGTCTTACACGCATCCTTGTTCCCAACCTTGGCCTTCCTCTCAACAGTTGTTGTCACCATCTTGCCAGACCGCTTAGCAGAGGTAGCCCGTTTCTTCTCCTTCTTTTCTCCTTCAGGTCCTCCCTTTGGCTTCTTGCAATCCCTTGCTAGGTGCCCACGTCCTCCACAGTTGTGACACCTATGGTAATCTTCACATTCCCAAGAGGAATGTTCTGCCCTTCCACACCTGTAGCAAACACCTAATCCCTTTCTGCACTCTCTGGGGTGTCCCTTCCCACATTTTTCACAAGCAGTGAACCCCTCTTGCCTTGCCTTCTTTTTGCGTGGATCCACCTCATTGGCTTCCTCTGGTTCTGGGGGTGGGTTCCTTTTCTTCTTTTCCCCCACTGTTCTTGCTCCCCCACAATCCCTAGCTAAGTGACCCGACTTACCACACTTATAACATTTCTGGTCCTCGGTGCAATCACGAGTTATGTGTCCCTTCTTCCCACATCGGTAGCACTGATTTGGACCAGCCTTGCATTCTCCTAGGTGCATTTTCCCGCACACTTTGCATGTTTCCCTTCCCGCGACCTTTGGTATCTTCTTCCCCGCATACTCCACGACATCTACAGATCCTTTGGTTCCTTTCGCTACTCCCTTAACATCATTACCCTTCTTTCCGTCTCCTCCTGCCCTCTCAGTGGCCCTTGCATGGTTTTCGGCAGACTTGTCGGTACGAAATTTCTTCTCTGCAGCAGCTACAGCGTAAGAAATGGCAAATTGAGTAACAGGATCCAGCTGATACCCTTCATTGCTGCTTGGTCCTTGCAAAGTTTCACTTTTATCTTTTTTCGTGGTAGTAACTAGTTCTTCAGAAGGTTCTCGGACAACGCGTATTCCAAGAGGACGTCCAGTGTGACCTCCCTTACCAACAAACCTTTTTGCTCCAGCCATTAGTATTCTAAAAGGGAAAACACAAACATCCTCACTCAAGGAACTATTTAGTACAAGGATAGCAAGGCTAACAGGTAATAACAGTGGCCAGCTGTGACTAGCTGATCACGTTGCTTTCCGTGTCCTATACACTTCCCTTTATGAGTCTATTTGTGCTGGTTCTACTTAAGCAGTTAGTCAAATCAAACAATCAATTATTCATATCCCTATCGCTCACATATATTTTCTTTCTCATTAGCATATATCATTTAATCATACAATTTACCTTTACTGATCTTGCTTGAGCGACACATGGCATTCTTGGACTGGCATCTTCTTTCCTTTCTTACTTAAATCCCATTTTCTGTTCGAGTCTAAGCATGTAGGATGCTTAAATCTCTCGAACTTATGCTCTGATACCAACTTGTAAGGCCCCGAACCCGGTGGCCCTACTTTAGCGTCGGATTTACTCATAAACACAGTTCTAAATATCAGAGTTAATTAAAAACTTTACGCGGAATATAAAACTTTCATAAAACATTACATATCAATTCATAATCATGTCTTAAAACATTCCTCTTGTCTTTCAAAATCAAAACATAACTTATAAAACATATCAGATCTTCAGATGCCAGGCTTTAGTCTTCTGCCATGTGTCCTCCACTCAAGCCAGCTGTCTCATCCTACTCACCTGCGTGCATACTAAAAGTCAGCTACGCTGAGTGAGTTCTAGTTAATCATACAATATCATACAATACCTTCTTACATACATACGTACTTAACCTCATAACTTTCTTTCATACACACATAAGTACTCATACCTTCATTCTTACTTACATACTTACTTTCTTACTTACATACTTTCTTTACATTCATAATCATACGTTTTAAAGAGCCTTTCGCCCTATAACCTCACAGATATTATAAGGGTCTGGTCCCTAACATCACAGATATTATGAGGGTCTGGTCCCTATCCTTACAGATATTGTAAGGGTCTGGTCCCTAACATCACAGATATTATAAGGGTCTGGTCCCTAACATCACAGATATTATGAGGGTCTGGTCCCTATCCTCACAGATATTATAAGGGTCTGGTCCCTAACATCACAGATATTATAAGGGTCTGGTCCCTAACATCACAGATATTATAAGGGTCTGGTCCCTATCCTCACAGATATTATAAGGGTCTGGTCCCTAACATCACAGATATTATAAGGGTCTGGTCCCTAACATCACAGATATTATAAGGGTCTGGTCCCTTGTTTTCGAATATTAGTAGGGTTCGATTCCCTCTTCGTTACCATACAACCATACATCATACCTCGAGTATTATTAGGGCTCGGTACCCTTTTCGTAACCATACAACCGTCATTTCCTTCTTTTATTAACTTTACTACGTTCATACACATAAACATACATATCATACTTACCATATTTATAACGTTACAACCTGACAGTACGTGCAATATCCGAAGATCGTTCACGTACCATCAAGCAATCATTCATACATATCACACGTAGAACTCACATGCCATTCGTGTACCTATACACACATACTTACATTATAACATAAGAACACTCTAGGCATTCTTTACCTCATTCATTTAACAACCATACCCCTTGTCGTTACGTGCAATATCCGAAGATCGTTCACGCCGCGACAAGTATTCATTTGAAATATTCATACATCTACGATATATAATATCCGTACCTTTATTTTTAACCTGACAGTACGCGCAATATCCGAAGATCGTTCGCGTACCGACAAACAATCATTCATATCTATCACACATATCACATATGACATACACTTATCACTTAGGATAAATGTATTAACAACACATCGAGTATGCACACAGCCCCGAAAACATAACAAGGAATGGGGCTAGAAACTCACCTGAATTCTGCTTCTTTCTCTGGTAGCTGTAAATCCCTTCTCTATTTGAGCTCGGCTGACAGTACAAGTTACACGTATCAATACTCGTCTGATCTAATCTGGTGGCCTAGTGTTAGCTTACTTTAACTTATCGCTTAATAATTTATTTTCTAATCAAACTTGGCTTTAGGCGAAGTTAACCCTCGGGCGAACTTAGCTTCAGGCGAAGTTAAACCTTAGGCGAACTTGGCTTCAGGCGAAGTTAAACCTTAGGCGAACTTGGCTTCAGGCGAAGTTATCCTTAGGCGAACTTGGCTTCAGGCGAAGTTATCCTTAGGCGAACTTGGCTTCAGGCGAAGTTATCCTTAGGCGAACTTGGCCGTAGGCGAAGTTATCCTTAGGCGAACTTGGCCGTAGGCGAAGTTATCCTTAGGCGAAGTTACGCTTGAAGGCGAAGTTACGCTTGAAGGCGAAGTTCATCAGGCGAACTTAATCTTGCAGGCGAAGTTATCGCGCTGCAGATCTGTTTGCCCATAAATCCTTCGTTTCTTAGCTAAATAACTCGATTTTGGTACCCACGGAATCGTATGGTCGGCGCCTACAAATCCCAACCATCAAATCGGCCTAAAATCGACGTTTTAGGGGTCCGATTTGGGCAGTTTGGGTTTCGGGTCCGGTTAACCCATCCAATCCTAACCATATTCAGTAATATTAGCTTTGTTGGATTTGTTCTTACCTTACCAACTCCGATCTATCAACAAAATCTCGGGTCTCGGCTTCGAATCTTGATCGGTTAGAATGTGTGTGTTTTGAGTGTGTGAAGAAAGAAAGTGGAAATGAAAGATATTTTGGGTTTAGGGGATATTTATATCCCTCTAAGCCCACGGACCCGAGGCCCATTCTCATTTAACCCATCTCAATTAATCCAACACTAGCCCGACTCATACCAACGCCTACTCTATTATTTCCCGATAACCCGAGTAAACTTTCCCTCTATTATTAAGTAATATAATTAATATTATCTTGAAATTTCGGGATGTTACACAGGCCCTAACGGGGTTAATGGTTGGAGCGCGAGGGATGGCTCGGTTGGGTTGGTTTAATGGTGCGAACCGCGGTGGAGCAGCTTGCACACGAGGTGCTTCTCGACAATATTGGGTAATGTGGCCGAATCGGTGGTAATTGGTGCACACCCGACAAGTGGCTTGGGCCGGGTGGTGGCGTTGGCAAGTGTTGCAATACGGGTGCGGGCTGGTGTAGGGCTTCTTGTTAGGAGGGGCTTGTTGGGCTTGTGGTTGGGCTAAGACATAAGTTTGGGAGTTGGGTTTTCTCTTGTTGTTGCGGTAATGAGATTAGTTGTTGTGATTGTTATTCTTGGAGGATTCGGGCTTGGATTCCTTAGTGGGCTCAGGTGTGGGCTTATCATTGGGCTTCTTGGAATTCTTCCGCGTCAAGGTCCCGGCCTTAACGTGGTTCTCGGTGAGGGTACCGGCTAGGGTGATGGCATCATGGAGGGTTTGAGGGTCACGACTTAGAACGGAGTCTAGGATTTGCATAGGCAAACCCGAGATGTACTTATCGATTGCACGTTCAAGGGGAGTGACCATGTGAGGGATGAGAAGGCTCAGTTCATGGAAACGGTCGTTGTAGATGGTGTCATTTCCACTTTCTTGTTTCAAGTTTCAAAACTCTTCTTCCAACTTCCGAAGCTCATGTTTCGGGCAAAACTTCTTGAGCATGAGTTTCTTGAGGTCGTCCCATGGCAAGGCCATGGCAACCTAAGCGCCAAGCATGCGCTTCTTACCGTTCCACCAATTGAGGGCATTCTTCTTAAGCATGATCGAGGCGTAAGTGGTTTTCTTGTCCTCGGGACATTCACAATGGAGGAATATGCTCTCCATTTCTTCGAACCATTGAAGGAGAACGGTAGCGCCGTCGATACCGAGGTATTCGGGCGGGTTGGCACTCTTGAATTGTTTGAGGGGGTAAGTATTTGGGTTCAGAGTTGTGGATGATGAAGAAGCATTCACAGTTTGCAATTGAGAGATGATCGTTGGGAGGGCTTCCACAATGCCTTTAGCAATGCGGGACGACATGCTGCGGCCAGAGTTGCCGGTGCGACGGCCACGATTGATGAGGCGAGAAGACATACTGTAGGGGTAAAAGGTGTAAAGTTCGTAAGACTCGGGTGAATGTTGCAAGTATAATTAATTGACGAAATATAGTAGTCGTGCATTGAGGTTGGGATTGTGTTTGAGGTTGAGAATTTTGTTATTAACGAGACTTGATTATATAACATTTTATCATCTTTAACATTTTGAGAAAATATAACAACATAACTTGAATAAAAATACATATGTTCATTTTTCGGTTAGGGCTTCATGTATCACCATGGATCCTTCCAACAAATGAAAAATATCGAACACCAAATAAACAAAATCAATCGAAAATCGAATTTGAGGGGGGGGGGTGCTGAGGTAGATGGTTGAAGTAGTTCGGGAACCACCCCATTGAACATACTTCATCCATCCGATCAACAAAACACAATACAGAAAAACCGAGTTTAGCCACGAAATCATCCGATAAAGCTACCTGCGCCATGCGTGAAAATATATATTTTGTCAACATAAAGTTGAGAAAGTAAACCACGATTTTGAGTATATATAAAAATAAAATGACAATTCCGTGCGACAATTGTAAATCACTACAACTAGTATAACAATAAATAAAAGTTGTCTTTTCACTCGAATCATTTTGATAACGAGCTAATTCGACGGCGTATGATCATACTAATGAGAATGAGGATACCAACCAACATAAAGTAAACACATAGTCGCATTTGCACATATCAAATAATCGAGCAATTTCAGTTACACATATAGTGGAAATGTAGTGAAAACAATAATTTAATTGTGAACGCATAACGCCCCCAAAATTTAAAGTGGTAAAAAAATGGGGATGTGAATTTACTTACCTTTAATGAGGTATAAACGAGGACGAAATAATAAAAGAAAATGCTGGGATGGAAAACCATCAAGCTTCTCGAGATTCACCGACAAATATTCCTAGTTGTTAATGATAAAGTGAGTTAAATATAAAAGATAAAATAATATGACGGATCTTGGGTCTCGATGAGGTTATTAATGTGTAATTAGTCTTATTATCATAATCATACGGTTGTTGTGTTTTATTAACGTTTTAATTATTACTATTACTATTATTAGTATTTAATTATCGTTATTATAAATAATATATATATTAACGAAAAAGTTAAATGGAATAATTTAAGTATCTAATATAATTTGGTTCATTAACGAGAGTCGTAAAATGAATATAAATATACATCTTATTTATAGAGTGTACGTGTATAATATATATGTAGACTCACTTATAACATTTAAACAAGTATATATAGATATGTGTATATATTCACAAATATCAAAAGAAGAGAGTTATCTTGGAGTTCGGTTTATCGAAATAATGTTTATTTAAACGTTTTGAACACCAAAAATAACAATAAAATTGCTAAAAGAATAATAACAAAAAAAACAAAGCAAAACCGGGCCTAGGGAGATTCGAACCCTTGTCCCCAGACCGGTTCAAGGTCTTAAAGCATATGCACCTGCCACTGAGGAAGGTGTCTAACACGTTGAGAACATGAAACCCATATATTAAATACTGGATCTGATTTACGTTCTTTCCCCTTACAAACCCTAGATTTTAAATTGGTTCAATTGATATTTGTTTGTTGAAATTGAATTGGGGTTTCTGTTAATCGCATAAATACGAACATAATGCATAACATAATTACCTTGAATGCTAACGAATTAAGGGAGAACGACTAACTAGGGTTAGCAGCTCAAACTGGATATCAAACAGGTTCTTGGCGGCTTCGAAAGTTATAATTGAGTTAGGGTTTGGGTTCGCTATGGTGCAGAGGTGATGTGGGTGCGTTTAATTGCGTTTTGATGGTGTTTATATAGTGTTTTAGGAGTTTGTTAGCCGCAAATCGTGTTAGGAATGTTGGCTGTCAATTCGTTATCGTTTACCATGAATAGGGTGTCGGTGTGACGCGTTTTTGATCAACAATTGATTTGGCAAGATTAATTTCGTTAGTTTCTTGATTTAACCCGTGAATTAAGGCCCAAGAAAGGGGGGGGGGGGTTTCTTTGTCGGTGACGGTGGGAGAGGAAGAAGAATGGAAAAAAAAGAAATTTGAATATTATTTTGAAATTTGGTCTCTGGGGTTTATGGATGGAAACGAGAATGGATTAAAGTTGGTTAAGGGGTTGATTTGTACAAATCTTATAACTATAACCGAATAAATAAATAAATAAAATACTAAACAGTAACGATCTTTATTGATAAAATACCCGAACCCGAACCCGGGTCGGGTAAAGATTACAAAACGAAAGGGAACGGAAAACCTGAAATGTTACATCTTTCATGTCATAGGATAATTTATTTAGAAATGATGGGTTATTCTCTCTTATATTATTAAAGAAAGTTATGCACATATTCATCATATTGATCATCAAAGAAGAGTTATGTGGATTCATGATTTAGATGTTAACCTCTATATATTGATTTTCTCGTCAAGCTCATCTGCCTGTTCACATATTTTACTCTAATATTTTAATTTACTTTAATTAGTTTAAAAACTACCTTTAATGATTATCAATTCTGGTTAAATTAGAACAAAGATTTATTATTAGAAATCATTCGTGTCTGTGGATTGATACTTGGTTCTTACAATTACTATTTTACATATATGATATGTACTCTTACCTATATGTGTATGTTTTAGTTTTAATATAAATAATTTTCATAAATTTAAAACACGATGTTGTGTGAAACAAATTAACATGATTTTATACATTTACACATATCACACACCAATAAGGACTAATGAGTGGTTAGGAAGTATAACAAAAAAAGAAATAAAAAGATTTGGAGGATTGAAAAGATGTACAATTCCATTTTCTACAACCTCATATCAGTTTTTAGATTTGGTTGATTATTAATAATTTTATATGGTTAGAAAATTCACAAAAGAAAAAAAAAGTGCAATATCGTTGGTTTGCTAGTAGTCAATTGTTTTTTAGGGAAAATTAAACTATTTTTAAATACTCTCTATCTCTGGGATAGATGTAGGGGTGTTCTTTAGGTTTTTTGGATTTCGTATTTTTGGGTTGGATTCTTTGAGTTTTAAACGTATAAATCTAGACCGTAAACCTAACTCAAATCTCTCACAGTTTTTTTCAAGTTCGGGTAATTCAGGTTCATGTTAGATTAATCGGATTTCAAGTATCTAAAAAACTAAAATGATAAAAATTAAAGCTAACATATTCTTATTCACTCGAAAATCATTATAAAAATCATTTACACCATAAGCAAACTTGATTGAACATATGAACCCACCAATCAATCAAACATAATATACCAATACCATAATCGAACTTGTTATTGAGTCATAATTGAACAAAATCATATCGATTAAACAAAACATGCCATAATCAAACTTGATATTGAATCATAACTAAACCATAATGAACCTACTAATCAAAAATCATATTTAAAAATCATTCAGACTATAACAAAAAAAAACATTTAAACCATAACTTGATTGAACCTGCTACTGCTAGGTTTCTCACGTGATTAGGAATGTTCAATCAGGGTCGTGATTAGTCATAGATTGAAACATAAATAAACAATAAACAAACGATATGTATAGATAGAATGAGACCAATCGATCTGACCAGATTCTGTTAAACCCTCAATATGACTACCACTACACATTTTGCTAAGTAATTAGCTTACTCTGCATTCTTGAGTTTTGTATTTAAGGGATTGGAAAAAAAAGATAAGATTTTTTTTTTCATTCTTGAGTTTTTCATTAAAAGAAAAGAAAGAGAATGAAAAGAAAACTTAAGCCTTTTTTCCTTCAAAACTTTCCTGCCAAATATGGCATGATAGTGAAGGAAAGTTTATAGTCCATTACAATATTACTAACTAGGTTAACACCGGCGTGATACACGGGTTAATAAAAAATATATAACAAAAAATCACATGTAGTACACCGGGTAATAATAAAACAAAAACGATAAATAATTAAATGATAATATAAACAATTACAAACATTTTTGTTAATATCATAAAATTACCAATAGCATACACGTAATATACATTAGTGTTTTGTAGTAGTTAACAAACGTTACAAAACTTTAAAGTTTTCTATTGGTAACCTTTCATGGAGACTATATATATGTGCCATGGTGTACAAAGTTATATAGAAATTTGAATAGAACTCTTTAATTTCAAACCAAAGTAATAAAATTTGAGAAGTCTCATTTCATAAATTGGATTTAAGCAAAGAACCAAAAGGATATAACTAATTTATCGAAACCCATGTTTTTACCAACGAATCTCCTATGAGTATTTTAATATTGTGTTGCATTCGATAAACCGATACCAATGTTGATGAATATCGATTGAAACACATGTAAAAAAGGATAAAATCAAACAAACCTTGTAATTCCATTGTAGAAGACAAATGCAAAAGCAGACGATGATCGTTAACTTAATATGTATGGTCTAATCGCATTTATACTTTGAATTAGTGTATAATCATTGTAGAATTAGGGTTAAGAATTATATAGAATTATTAAGTTTAAGCCTGAAGGACGGAAATGGAATTGCTTTTGACATAGTTTGGTTGTTTACATAGCCCGCCATATGTGAATTGGGCTTTAATTTTAATAAAAAGAAAAATATAAAAAAATGCCAAAATATCATGTGACAATTTAAAGAGATTTGATGAAAATTATTTTAATGAGAAAGAAAAAAAATGTCATGTGGTCATTTAAAGAGATTTGATGTAAATTATTTTAATAAAAAAGAAAAAATAAAAAAAAATGCCAAAATGTCATATGGTAATTTAAAAAGATTTAATAAAAAGTATTTTAGTGAAAATGCAAAAATAAATAAATTGTCAAAATATCATGTGGCAATTTTAAGAGTTTTGATGAAAAGTAGGTAAAAATTGTTGTTGAAAATCCACTCTTTTATTAGATAGGTAGATTTATCATATCTCAATTCTCTTTTCCATGTTGCTATGAGAACATAATTGTAAATTTACAATTTTTTTTCCTATATTTTCTTTCTGATCTAACTCAAGAATGTAGTTAACACTTTTCTTTTTTTTATTTTATTTTAACTCGAGAATTCATTTTAAGTATATAATTTAATTTCCTTTCTTACCTTATCCAATCTTATTATTTCCTTTTCTTTATTAAATCCGAGAATACACCGTTAATGTTTTAGTTACAAGTTAATTGTTCTCAAGAATTGGGGTAGGTGGTTGTTGGGCTGAAGCAAAATGGGAATTGGGCTCAACAAGTGTTTTTCATGGACAGACTTCTACGACAATTAAGGAAAAAGACAAAAGGTCGGCATTAAAGTTAGTATTTGGGGATGAATCTGAGTCGGCAACTAGGATAGACTATGACGGCAGAATAATGGCAGATGAATGAGAAACAAGAGACGTGAGAAAAATTTCAATATTCGTGTTGTATTTATTAATTGGGCAAGCTTTACAATATACTTCATTCTTTATTGTACAAATTAATTTACAAAAAAATGACCCCCCCCCCCCCCCCCCCAATTTAGTTCAACGCATGGTATATGTGTTTTCTGTCAATTTATTTTTTGAATGATTTAAAAGAAAGCTAAGACTTCTTGAAACTTATAGAAGTGTGGAGTTATTTATTACAAAAGTTAATGGGTGGTTCTTTGATTAGTGACAAGTAGCTAGTAGAATAAGTAATAATTTGATCAACAAGTTGATGTGGTGCTGAGAATAAGTACTAGTTTAATCAGGGCCGGCTCCAAAAAAGTAAAAAAAAAATTGGGTCGAAGGCGAAAATATTTTTGGGTCTTAAGTAAACGAAGTATTTTTATTGGGTTTAAACAATTTAAATTTTATATGGGTTTACTTGGTTATAATTTGGGTTGTGTAAAAAACTTTTGTTTAAAAAAAAGATTAAATATGTGTCAAATGGGACTTGAACCCATAACATTTTGGTTATGAGTAATACTCTTTGCCACTAGACCAAACTATTAGTTATTTAATTACATTTAAACATTAAATATACATATTGTATTTCATAAAAATACAATATAATTTAAAAAAATAAAATTCCGGGCCTAACGGGTGTCGGGCCTGTGGTCGTCGACCACCTTGCCTCACCCCAAGGCCGGCCCTGAGTTTAATCAACAAGCTGAAGAATGATGTTTGAGAACATGCATTTGTTTGATCAACAACTTGGTGGGTTGTGATCAACGGTGATGGATTAAGGGATGATAAATGCTAGGGGTGATTCCAAATCAATTTGTTTTTTTTTTTAAATGGTTGTGAGTATTGAAGATAGAATATGTAATAACAAAAATATTATTTAATTAAAAACGAGAGGAAAAATATAATATTTTTTAATATAATTAAGATTTTTTTTTGTTAGAGATGCTATTGAAAATACTTTTACTTATCTAATTACTACTATAATGCGTCTATATTGATTTTTTTGGTAATATGTTGTGACTACAATGATTATATTATTGTTTACACTTGTAATAGCCATTCTTTATAACAATCTGTGATATTATTAATTGAAAACTCTTTCTAGATTATATTGAATTTGTCCTGTTATCTTACACTAAATGAATTTAAGATAAAATAAAATAGGTAAGCATGTATGTGGATTAAAAACGTAAAAAGAGCAGCCGAAAGAACCACTCTTTTTCTTTAACTAATCGTACAAGACACCTTAAATCTCAAGAACGACCTTGGTAGCAAACTTTGGTAAGGGTTCAATTACTTCAGTTTTGTAACGCACAAACCCCACAAAATCTTACTATATAAATACATAATTTTTTTTAGCAATGAAAGTGAATATATTAAATAAAAGAATCATATCACAATAGAGAGCTTGGTAAACAATATTAAATATTATATAACATAAACCGAGCTACATCTGGATAATGGGTAAGCGAACAACAAGCTGCGCCGATATCCCCTTTTGTATCGCAAAGTCTATTCTACTAAATATAAATCCTTGGTTCCTTAGGCTCTGCGAGTCACTGTGGACCACCTTCTGCACCTGCTCCAAGAAGCGAACCGCCTCGGGAGCTAGAGATCCAAATGTGTCGAAGGAAAATGGAATGAACACGTGCTGATTCTCCAAACACGCTGCCTCATGCTTAGCAACCTTCCTAGATTCCGCTCTTAAAACCGCCAGTCCCGGTACGAAGCCACTGTCTCTCAGCCCCACCAATGGGGACACCCCAGTGAGGTCAACACACGTATGCTTACCCCCTGACAAGCCAAACACAAGAACGTCCGCAGGATCAGTCAGAAAGTTAACAGGTGCCTCTTTCTTGGCTGAGATCCCGACACGCCTAAGCACATCTCTAACACAGTCATGACGATACTTGAATCCCGGCAATTCCATACAGTGAAGGGAATGCTCACCAAATCTATCCAAACAAGCTTTTTTACAAATGATGCATGATTCATCTGGAGGGGAAAGATGAATCATAAGCCGGTACTTAAGGATGGCTCTGTATTCAACTGCCGTCATCCGTTGCCCAAGACCTTCAATGGGCACAACAGTCAAAAAATCCTGGGCATGAGCCCCCTTGAGACAAGCTAAAACTGCCTTTTGTCTCGGGGTCATATCGAATCGCTACTCCAAATCATGTACGTGTTTACCATAAAGAGCACTCGCCAAGGTTTGTTGAGGTTTCTTGGGGGCGGTCTCCTTATCAGTATAACCGCCTAGATCAAGGTCAGAGAGAGTTGTTCCAATATTACCAAGTGCAACAGAGTAGTCAGGATCTACCCCCATAACACCAGCGTTTCGCAGGATGTGGTCCTGCAATTTCCACGACTGGGACCTGGAAGCCACAAAGGCATATGCGGAGACATCCTCAGCCGAGAAAATTCCTAAGCCTCCGCAACGCATAGAAAAGGAAGCCAACCTCCACTGGAGGTCCCCAAAATGTGGTCCTCCACACTCAAGCTACGCCGCTACCCCTCTTTTGAATGACAACCCGATTATAGCTAAAATTAATTTTCGATTATTCAATTACTAGTTTTAGAAACCCGTGTATTACATAGGATAAGTTAATGTATAAATTACAGTGAATAATTTAATAAAAATAATAAAAAGATAACTATGTTTCTCTATTTTATGTAAAAGAAATGTATTACAAATATAATCACTTTATATCATCAAATGTATTTAAATTTTAAATCGAGTATGAGTTTTTCTACCATCGGTATCCAA
This sequence comes from Bidens hawaiensis, assembly GCF_021521415.1. Lineage (NCBI taxonomy): Eukaryota > Viridiplantae > Streptophyta > Magnoliopsida > Asterales > Asteraceae > Bidens > Bidens hawaiensis. Next base: position 80,730 of record NW_027497630.1, read on the forward strand.
TAATGAAATGCCTCTGGAAGCAACATTTAAAACAATGAGATATTTCGATTTGCAAGATGTAGCTAAACTATTTCACAAAAATGTTTTACATTTCATACCCGACCATAGACAAAAACGAAAACACTAGATTTTCATTTTTGAATAACTTTCATGATGTCCTTATAAACACATTGTTGTTTAACTATCGCAATAGTCTTATAATAAATATAAAAAATTGGAAAATTTGTCTATTATTTTTAAGACGGATTATTTGTAAAAAAAATTTAAAAATTAATATAGTTAATACAAAGATGCCTCAGAATTGAATGTTAGCGCACTCTTAAAATATAATTTATGACATTAATGTGAGTTTTTTCTTAAAAGAGTGTTGATGAAAAAAGTATCTACCATATTAGTGTTGATTGAAAAGTATTTACCAAAATAGTGTTTTTGTCTTTTTTGACAATTTTTTTTTGTCACTCTAAATATTGTTGGGGGAAAACAATAACTTTTCAATTTTAAAATGTTTTTCAAAAAAAGTTAGATAAAACACCTTTCGTGATAAAACAATAACTTTTCAATTTTAGTTAACTTTTTATTTTCAAAACAAAATACAGACCTTTAAAAAAAATATTTTACAAGAGTTTCTACATTGAAAAAGCAGTTGAAAAGTAATTCTATTTAAAAACATATCATAATTGAAAGAGTTTCCATTAAATTCGTTTTGTCTTTTAAACAACCATTATTTTATTATTAATCTTATTTAAAAGTTTTTAAAAAGAGTTCAAAATGCTTAAATAAGAAAACAATTCATGACAATCGTTTTTTCATTTTCAAGAAAAATCGTTATATAAATAGAAAAACCCTTTTCTTATGAAATGTTTTTTAAAAGAAAAAAAATCAATCAAATAGTGTTTTTCAAAACCTTGATTGCATTTATAAAGTTGAACATAAAAAAAATTAAAAACATTTACAAAATGTTCTTTTACTTATTTTCACAACGACCTGTTTAGATGATCCCGATCAAATACTACACAATCTTATTTGTATATCCAGTCTAACACCGAACTGAGTTTTCTTAAATATTTTCCATAATTATTTGTTGCAAAAAAATTCCAGTTAACAAATCCAATTCACTTTCTAAATAATATATTGTCAACATAACCAATAATGAAATCGTCATAACCAATAATGAAATCGTGATTCACACAATGCCCCATGCATACCATTTTAGGTTTTAGTTATAAACGTTGTATGAATTATAAAATATAACGTGCATAATTATATACAAATATTATTTCTTTTAGATTTTAATTAACATTATTAGTTTAAAATAAAAAATAAAGACAAAACATGGCCCACTTGGTTTTATCCAATAATATTTAGAGTGAGAAACAAAAGAATTGTTAAAAACACTATTTTAGTAAATATTTTTCAATCAATACTAATATGGTATATATTTTTTCTACCAATACTCTTTGAGGAAAAAACTCTTAATAATTCAATAAAAAGAGATTGATAAATTAAATACGGTATGTTAAATTTATAATGAATACTATATTTAAAGCCAATTTTTTTTTTCTATCAATATAATAAGAGTGATTTGGATGAAAATTTGATAATGAAAATGAACCATAAAATGCTATGTAATGCTATCTATTGAGAATTAATTTTTTTTATTATTAGTATATGTAGATTTTCTGAAATCATTTTAAAGATGATAATAAAAGAAAAGTCAAAAAAACCAAACCCTAAAACCACTTTACAGCATCAATCGCTTGTAACTAACGCAATCAACAGTTGTACCTGCCACAATTACTTAAACATCCACGGTGGGTAGCCGCATAGGCGGACCTCAAAGCACAATTAAATCATGTATAAAATAAACCTCACGTTCACATTCATTGTTCCTAGACCTCAAAGAAACAAACAATTCACCGGTCGTCGGATTTTCTCTCCGGCAACATGATGAAGGTCTCTTCCTCCGCCGTTCTTGCGGCTTCCACGGCGGCTCTTTCCTCCTCAAACCCTAATCCATCCGTTCAGGTACTTCAATTTTCCCCAAATGTTTTAGGCTTTTGCTGATTGTAATTATTATTATTGGGTTTAATTTCAGGGAGCAGAGAAGGAGAAATTTGCGCCTAGATTTGATGGGTTGAAGTTCATCGAGACGTTGGTGACGGAACGGAAAGTTTCATGCCAAAGTTGCAATCTTTCTTTTTTTGCTTTGTGACATTTTGATTTGGTGTGATGGCTGGATTATTATTATTATTTGAGTGCCAGATCCCATTTGTTTGTTGGGCGCCGATTGTATTACTATTTGAGATTTTCTTATCAACTTGTTTTTATTTCATTTCTTCTTATCAACACAATTCATAGATTATCCCAAAACTATTTACTTGCATTGAAATGAATGTGTTATTACATTATTTATATACGTTTTTAGAAAATTTTATAAATTCTAGGCTCAGGAAACATGATCAAATACATTTTATTTTTAACATGAAAACAGTGAGAACGAATTTATTGTTATTATAAGGTTTATTTTTATAGGTGTTTGCTGCTATTTTTTGTTCATATTTGCTAATTTTCGAGTATGAGACTTTATAAGTATTTGCTGATTTATATTTTGTTGTTATTATTAGATTTGTTCTTTTGCTGTTATAAGTATTTGTTGGTATATGTTATTATTTTGTTCTTGATTTTGATTCTTTTATTGTAATTTTTAGGTTTTTTTCTTTGTTATTACAAATCATTGTTTATGTATATTGGTATTGTAGTTGTTATTGTTTCTTACGTTCTCATTTTTTTATAAATTGGTATTATTTCCTACGTTCTCATGTTAAGATTAAAATGTACATGTGCATGAACCTTCCCCCTAGGCTCAGTACCAAACGAAGAAAGACCCCAAATCAACAACTTGTGCGGTTCTCGTTCCTAGAATTTCTATGTAATTGAGTTCGGGCTGGTTTGGTGCAAACCTAACTAAAACTGAGAAATCCGACTTGATTGAGAAAATAATGTTATTAGGGGTGTATGTTAGAGAAACAAAACAAAAGATTGCGTTCTTTGGTTCGGTATGTCAGGACTAAAGACATCAAGACTCTTGGTTTGGCCGTTCATATTTAAAAACGGCATAATAACATCATCAATCGTGTATCATTATCGTTGTTTGTGTTCATCATCAATTGGCAGCAGCCTTGGTACGGTTCTTCAAACATTGCTCAACTGGCATAAGCATCTATCAAGTGGGAATCTCCAGTCAGTTGCCATCGAGTTTGAGTGCTGTTAACGCATTGTGTTCATCATATCAACATTGATTTTTCTGTATGTTCATGATGCTATCTGCATTGTGCTTGTATATAGTATACACTGCTTAAAATCAGTCATACATTCTGTTTAACAATTATATATTATATTAGTAGTTCATGAGATGAGGCTATACACAATTCCTCAATGAATATGCTAGAAAATATTCTTATTTTGTAACTAACGTACAAACTTGATAGAATGCTATTTTTTACTATCATTGTTAATTCGTATATTTTTTTGTTCTTAATTGAAACGTTTCATCTAACGTTAAAAAGAAATATTATATGCCATTGATAGTGTTATCCGTGTCATATAAGGGTGTATTTTCTAAAATGATGTAAGTCCCTATTCTAGATCACTAAAATTATGATATCAACAAACTAGTATTGGTGCGGAATTCCAATAATAGGTGATTCAAGAACACAAAGGAACACAAACAAGTAACACAATAGTTGCTTCAAAACACACATATTATTATACGTCGGGTGTTTAAGCATGATGATTACGGACACGTCTAGTGAAGCACTTAGACGGCAAAACAAACAAGTGAATCAACAAAACTAAACCCTATACAATAAGTACTATATATTGTGAAACAAGACACGAGCCCAACAATAACCAAAACCCACCGAGATCCCAAGGGATCTCAGTTTACATACGCGGCCCAAACACACATAGACTAAGTACAAACCAAATCAATCTAATCTAGGCCCAACAATCTCCCCCTTGGTTTGTAGCTTGGTCTTCAATCATGCTTCATATAATCAATGTCAGCATCTTTCAATGCACCAGCCCAAAACATACATCTGATAATAGAAGCTACCATACTCGTGTATTCTTTGGCAGCCGTCTCAAAAATTGGATAAGCTATTATCTGGAACGTGCTGAGAGTCTTGATGTCCTTCTCCCCAAACTTTAGCAAATCTTTGGATCAACAAATCTATATTGCCCTTTGCCCTTCTGTAACTTGACAACAGTGGCAGTTACACTATCAAACATCCAGAACCTCATGTTGTCCAATGTGCCATCTGGAATCGCTTCATGTACAGGAATGTGAGTGGCCTTCTTTGTAGCAGGCCACATAACGCTGACCATTGTCTTTCATGTCTTTGGATCCACGACCCCCTTAGCTTTCTTCAAAAACGACTCAGCAGTTGGCATTGTCGGAAAGCCTCGATCAACTTGATTTCTCAGAAAGTTCCAGAATTCCCTACCGCATTTGTCATTGGATGGGTTGTGGAGTGGGGAGTTTATCAAATCACTGAGATCCACTTTAGTCCAAGAACCAAAGTCTTTCATCTTCTTGTAATTCTCAATGGTCCCTGAATTCCTCTTAACCCACCACATGTTCTTTTCAGCATCGAAACCCCATGACACAACTCCCGAACGATCACCATATTTATCTAAAAAAACCCTTCTGAAAAGTAACAACAAACCTGCCTGGATGATTTGATGATTCGACATTCTGATTTGAGTTTTTCATCACCAGCAGCTTTCTCTGAATTCTATCTGATTTTTCTTTGGTGATTGGTGGTGCAGACATGTACTGCTTCAACGTCTCAGATTCATATATGTTTTCAGCTGGACGAATAGTGGTGCCACTACCTTGATCAACGTTGGACATCTTTGAAGTTATATCAGCACTACTATTGAATTCATCTCCAAATTTCTGAACAAGTTTTTGTTGGAGATCTAGATATATAGCAATTAGTTCTCCCATGCTAGATTGAAGTTCCTTAATCTTGGAATCTTTATCAGTGTTGCTGGATTCCAGTTCTTGAAGTCGTACATCTTTAATGACAGAATCTTGTTCGAGTTTAAAGACTCGACGTTGAAGAGCTTGTACATCAACTGGAGCATCTTCAAGTACAATACCCCTGCCTTTGTTCTATAGAAATTTTTCTTGCATAGCAAGAATCTGAGCAACCTTATCAGGAACGCTAGAACTTGACTGACCTTGATTTTTTGGGCCTGATGAGCCGGAGGGAGCAGCAGTGAATGGTATATCAGCCTCATCAGCGTGTGGAATATCTGACTCAAAATCAAAATCACGAGCAATGTCATCTAACACCCGATCTTGAATCAGTGGCTCTGCAGTGGATGAACTTGGTTCAACATGAGTCTCTGGAGCATGTGACTTAGGTTGGTGAGTTTGTTGTTGTGGGCTAGTGGTTGCGGTTGTTGTTGGTGTTATGGTTGTTGTTTCAGTTTCAGGAACCAGCACGTCCAATCTAGGATCTTTCTTTCTGCGTTTTCATGGAATGAGGTCATTGGCTGGTTCCTTGAAAGTATCATCTTCTCCATTTACATCAAATGCTTGAGGAGGCTTCAGATCAGTTGATTGTAATAATGCTTTGACAGCTTCAAGATCACTTAATTTATCAGCATTCGGAGCAGCATCTGTCTCACGGTGTTCTGTCTCATCTTCTTCATCTGAACTAATCTCAAAGTCAGCAGAACGCCATTGAACTGGTGTTGCATGTTCGTCGGCAACTTGAGCAATAACTTGTACAACTTCAGTTTCAGCAAATCTGCCAAATTTTTCCAAAGCATGAAGGCCCTGATAGACAATCTTGGAGCCTTTCCTGGACTGCTTCATTAACCTAAAGGAGTTGGGTCCCATCGACTTCATATCTAAAGTATCAACGGATCTGACAAGGTCGGTGTAGTGTGAATCGAAGATCATTTGCAGAAATCTTGGATACAATAGGAACATTTCTTTCTTCTTTCCTTTCAAACTACTCATCATCTCATTGAAGACAAACTTGGAACAGTTGTAATTCCAATCCATGATCAGAGCAGTGATAGCAGACATAAGAGTATGACTTATCTCGTCAGACCCCCCTTTTCTTCCCGACACGCATGTGAAGAACGTGTGTATCATAAACCTCCAGTATGGGTGAAATAACGTCTTGATTGCTGGAGGATAAGTACCCTCATAACCCATCCCGGTGAGAATCTCATAAACAGCTGTAGCAGAGTATTCTGTCGGGTAATCAGGTTAATCACCAAACAGAAGCACCTCCCTTATGATAGCCTTTGTGATAATGACTGACATCTTTTGTACTTTGGAGTCTATCGACACAACTCCATCTGGCCCTCGTTGGTTGATTGAGGCGTCATTCCAAAACTCGGTGATCATCTTCCCGCATATGATAGGGTTTTCTCGTAGTGCGTGAGAAATCCTGTAAGTGTTGAGGCCGACAATCATAGACTTGAATTCCTTGTGGGCCAATGGTGGATCAAATAAGTGTCCAACAATATTATGTGTATCCTAAACTTTAACGGAGTCTGAGCAGCCATTACTGCACCAAACATATCAAGTTAGTAAATGTAAACTTGAAAATAGTTGTATTTTTAAAGTAGGTTAGTCAAGTTAATTAATTTCAAAACATAAGATCTTATTGATTGGGCCATAATGATCAGGACCAACATCTCATTAGTTGGCCCATAAGATCAAAGATAACAATATTGCAAGTGAATCAGACCCAACAATGAGTTTTCTGTCCACATGATATTGGTCAAACATGGGTTTTTCGGTCAAAGATAGGAGTTCTCTGTCAACATTGATCGAGAACATGAGTTCTCGGTCATGACCAGCGATTTCAGTCAACGAAAGTCAACCGAGAACAAGAGTTCTCGGTCAAGGTTAGGAGATCTCGGTCAACGAAAGTCAACTGAGAACTCCTTGACAACTGGGGACAGAGAACCCTTTGGGTTTCTTCTTGGAATGTGTGTCGTCTTCTCCAAGAGAGCTGAAAACTCCATGAAACCTGCAACAAGCTCAGTGTAATTTCCAACAGATAACTCTAAACATTCAATCTAAATCCTTAATCATTTATCCTAATGATCCATGACTCCTCTTTGTCCATGATATCCGGCTATTCATATGTCAATTTTTTCAAGAACACAAATTTCAAACAAGAAACATTAGCCTGAGCCTTTGCTCATTTACCTGTGAAATAACAAACACGAATACTAATATTGGCTTAATGTGATTAGATTATGCGGGTGATGGTTCTCGGCTAGCAGAATGATTTGAGAAAGATGAAAAGTTTTTGAGTGAATAGTGAACAATAATGGAGTTGGAGTCTACTTATATCCCAACTTTCATGGGCCGAGAATCCCTAAACAGGCCCATGTCAATTTTGTCAGGCCAAATGTACGTTAATCCATACAAGACATGCAGCCCAAATCAACTTACACACATGTTGAAAGTGACCTAGTTAAATTGTAACATCCCAAATATTATAATATTAAATAAAGAAGTTGTGTTAAATTGTCATGTGTTAGTTAATATTAACGAGCATATAATAAGGAAAAGATAATGGACTTGGATTGATTAAGATGGGTTTAAGGCTAATGGGCCTTAGGTCCATGGGCTTTAAAGGATATAAATATCCCTTTAAACCATTCTAAAACCCTAATCCTCATTCCATCTTTCATATTTGCCTACACACTCAAAAACACACACACCTACACCATATATATACGGCCGAGAGAGAGGGGTAAGATCAGAGCCAAACAAACGTCGATTCTTGATAGATCCTCGTTATACGCAAGATAAATACAAGATCTAAAGTCCATATCTAAGCCAAACAAACACGAAAAGGTATGTTTTGATCTTAAAGTTTACATTTTTATAAACGTTTATCCTTGAAACTTGAGTCTATAATAGATCGGGTATAAACGAAACATAAAGTTGTAAACTTGATAATAAACATGAGTGTAATGAACCCAAAAATGGAAATGGCTCGATTAAATGAACCCTTGAGCCTAGTTGGAACGTTTTAGCTTAAAAGATCAAACTTTACGATTCGTTCGGGTCAAGCTTAGGCCGCAATCGGACTAGAGAACAGTTGAGGCTAAGGCCGAACCATATTAAGTGAACAAAGGTCGCAAAACGCGTGTTATGGATTGATGAAACGAACTCCGACAGCAGCAAACTCGCTGTATAACTTCGCTGGTTATAAGTTCGCTGCATGATGTGCGAAAATATATATAAATAAAACACAAGTCGCAACTAAGCTTTAAAAACCAAACAATCTATCCTAGTTCACACAAACGGCAAGTGTACCGATCGCGTATAGCACAGATGAGGAAAGTCCGGATATCGAACTCGAAGACACGTGAAAACTTTTATAATCACTAAACTCTAACCAAGACTCACCAAAATATTTAATTGATTTATTTTAGACTTTAATTTAACTACTTAACTTAACTAAATGAAAACTTTTGACAAAACTTTGAAACTTTGGTTTAAATTCAATGTATAAAGGCATCTACCTAGGAATGAATCATGTTGACAGAAATAACAAGACAATGGATTGAAAATATTCACGACACCGGTTATAAAAGATGACACAACTAAAACTTGTTTAAGAAAGTCAAATTACCTCTCAGTCTCTCTAACAAACTCCAACTTGTTTTAATTGATTTTAAAGAACAAACAGGAAAACACAATTATTAACGTGTTCAAATGACGACTCTCCTCTCGGTCTCATCGACACACTATCCTAATGGAGACAAATACTATGCCACCAAGGATAGAGGAAAAATTTAACTCAACCCAAATTAAACCAACTAATTGCACATAAACACTCAAACTTGACAAGACAAAAACCCGCTCTCGCGCGGTCTTAATTCTAACAAGTAAAAGCAACGAGACAATATTACTTCTTATCACCTCTCGGTCTCAAAGAAGGTGTATTTTAACTGATTTTAAATGATTTATATTACCCACTTATCCCTACGGTTGTGCACCCCGCAAATAAACCCTAAACACCAAGTCAAGAGTCTAACAAGCAATCAATTAATCAAAACTAATTCAATTAACTAATGCAAGAGGATTATAAAGTAATAAAACATAAAACACAGCCATCACACACAATCTAATTTATGGTTTAGTTAAACTTTACATCAATAATTCAAGTCTTGAACATTAACAATCCATTATACAAGTCTAAACTACTCAACAATCATCTATCCTAGGCAGAACAAGCAAGTTTAGCTACTCATAGATTTTGGACAGCCATGTATACTTAAGAAAAATGTTGGCTCAGCCGGGACCGAGACGATCCGAGCGCGTTCGAGACGGAAGGTTTGATAACCAGAGACGGACAGAAACAAACACGAAACAAACGATTTCATTGATAAAAACGAAAGATTACATGCTTGTTTAAACACTGAAATCACGATCTATGGCAGGGGGAGGTCGAGCATGGCCTCCCCCCTCATCCGGACAGCACCTGGGCCCCGGGCACGCAAAAACCTCAAACTCTTACCTGTTCACGCCTGAAAGCTGGTATTTATACCCGCTGCCATTCGGTCAGGACTCATTCGATCGAATGAGTCCTATTCGATCGAATGGCAGACTCATTCGATCGAATCAGAAACTCATTCGATCGAATGAGTATCCATTTGAAAATGCTCTTTCAAATGGATCACTTTCAGCGTGAACCACTACCTAGGTGAACAGCATACAACATAAACATTCTAAACTATTCGCCAAGCGACGGCCACAAAACATGCACCAACATATTCCCCCTTGGACGTTGCTTGCGAATTGCTGTAGACACCTCTTGCAATCTTCAGTCAAATCTTCTGCTATATCTTGATAATCACGTTGAAGAATACCATCATTGCAGCAAGATTCCCCCTTAAACTGAACTCTCGGTTAATGATGCAAAGTGTTCTCCATTGCTGACATCTTCAGACAAAACAATCTGTTTAAAAACAACCAACTATAGAAATTCCCCCTCAGACGTTGGCGTGTATCCCAATATATAGACGTGTAAGCTCATATCGTCTTCCGCTGACTTAATAATGTATTGGGCAATCTTTGATGAGGCTTCCGATCCACAGCTACTCCCCCTAAACAGATTAGTTTGTATGCAGATTCATCATCGGAGACAAAGACACATCATTAACATCGTGATTGCGAATCACCATTCTTCAACAGGATGCAGAAGTTGCTTTTGACAGTACTTCGTTGACTTCTTCAACAGTAGCAGCTTCTGCAGGAATTGTTGAACTTGGAAATGATTGAGGAACATTTGACTCTTTTGCTTGATCCTCCTTAATCTCTACTGATGACATCTTCAGAATGCGGAAAATAAATTATTTGACGCTGATTGGCCCATAAATAGTCAGATGCTCCTGACTACCCCACAATAACTCATCAGTAATCACTTTTCTCTGTTCTTCTGTGTTCTTATAACAATCACCACTGTAGAAGCTCAATGAACAAGGGGTTATCCATTAAACTTGTAGACGATAATTCCTTCAGGTGATTGTGCTTTGTTCATCGCCCCAATTTGCCGCTTTAACCGTTAAACATTTAAACGTTCTGACTTTGCCGGCAAATATCAGTGAAATTTCACTGTCACCAAACTTTTTCTGGATAGTAATCAACTTGTATAGGATGTCCAGAAAAATCTTCATCACTGACCCGAAAATTAACCGAAAATTTCCCGGAAATTTTGTCGAAAAAATTTTATTTTTGCCAAACTTTTTCAGAAGACTTCCCGACTGATAAAAATGGCTTGGGCAAGTTTTCGTGTAAGCGGGCGTTCCAGACTTTTTTTTTTTTTTTTTTTTTTTTTTTTTTTTTTTGGTCTGGAACATGTTCGATCGAATGAAGCAGAGATTCGATTGGATGAAGAACTGGTTCGATCAGCTATTTGAATTTGACACTTTGAGCGGGAAAACCAGTTCGATCGAATACAATCTGATTCGATCGAATGAAGTCAATCGAATGGGCGGGAAAACTGGCGTTTGAATTTGACACTTTTGAGCGGGAAGACTGATTCGATCAAATCAGTCAATCGAATAGGCCTATTCGATCGAATAGGGAACTCGTTCGATCGAATGGCAGATTCGACTCCTTCATCGCCAGCCCAGAAAACGCGAAGAACACGAAGAACACACCAACTTTTTAACGTCCAGAACGCATAAAATCAAGAGCTCGGCTTGCTAGATCGGCTGTTAGACCTTTCTAGCGGTAACCGTGGCTCTGATACCAATTGTTGGTTCAGCCGGGACCGAGACGATCCGAGCGCGTTCGAGACGGAAGGTTTACTGGTTTGAAGACCAAAGACGGATAGAAACAAACACGAAACAAACGATTTCATTGATAAAAACGAAAGATTACATGCTTGTTAAACACTGAAATCACGATCTATGGCAGGGGGAGGTCGAGCATGGCCTCCCCCCCTCATCCGGACAGCACCTGGGCTCGGGGCACGCAAAAACCTCAAAACTCTTACCTGTTCACGCCTGAAAGCTGGTATTTATACCCGCTGCCATTCGGTCAGGACTCATTCGATCGAATGAGTCCTATTCGATCGAATGGCAGACTCATTCGATCGAATCAGAAACTCATTCGATCGAATGAGTATCCATTTGAAAATGCTCTTTCAAATGGATCACTTTCAGCGTGAACCACTACCTAGGTGAACAGCATACAACATAAACATTCTAAACTATTCGCCAAGCGACGGCCACAAAACATGCACCAACAAAAAACATCACAAACATCAACTTAAACATGATTAAATTCATTCAAGATTCAAACACAATCAATCACAAGTCAAACTATCAATCACTTGCAAAACAATCCAAAGCAAAAGATCAATTTAACAAAGTTAGGGTTCTTGAACAATAACCAAAGTTTAAGGATGATTACTTAGGGTTTATGGCTGAGATTTATGATGTTATTGATGCCTAGCAGCTGTACCAAGATCCCCCTTGATGTTCCTCTTCCTCTCCAACCGCCACAGCCGCCACTTACTTCTTTTTTTTCTTCTTTTGGCTGCTGCTACAGTTGTTCCGATCGGACAGGCTAGAAGGAATTAGGGTTTTTATTTTTTCGGGATTAGGGCTTGAATAATGGCTGAATTCTCTATTAATTATCTTCATATAATATTATAAAAGGCTTCTAACTTGTGGGCTTGGGTTGGGCCTTGAGTTATAGCTTCAAAACTTGACCAACAAGTCATCTAGAATCTTCCAACTTGACTCTTTTTTCACAATCTTTCATAAACCTACAATTAACATTTAAACTTTATAAATTATTGCACTTAGCCCCCAATACTTTCATAAAATAAACAAATAAGCATAAAAACCATGATAAATTCATAAGAAAAGTAAGTGTGTTTCACTACACATCAAACATCCCCACACTTAAGACTTTTTCGTCCCTGAAAAAGATTTGACTGCAGTTGGATCAGAATCGGAAAATCAAAGTTAAATCAAACATATATGTTATATTTTAAAGCTCAGAAAAACGCAAAACCCGCGATCATCGATATTGTTGTCCACCTAAACCCATGCCTTAATCTTTACCGGGACAAATAAGATCCGACAATAATATTACTTAGTGGTTTACACAATTAAGACCCGCTTATTTTCTGCTTTTACCGGACCAGACCACCCCAACTTGACTTAAACCTCAAAGTTAGCAGATTTAAAACTTTGTTGCTCAATATTTATGAATAGTTAAGACGATCAAGGGTATTGTTTATCCACCTAAGCTTAAGCATCAAAGTCTACCAAGCAGCCATTAGATATGATTAAGGTTCAATTAATTTATAGCTAGTGCTCCCCACAACATGACATACCCCCGTTATCAAGCAATACCCCAAATCCATCACCATAGGTGAGTATGCAAAATTTCATCTGTAGGGCTTACATGTAGCGTGTCCCTTGTGGTCTGTTTCTTAATGGTAATGAGACGCGAGCAAGGGAACCCCACATGGCTAACAGCGTGGATGATCAAGTCTGTAGTGTATTTGTACTTTTGTACTTTTTGTGATCATGTTTATAGACTTATAATGGTTTGCTCTTTGGCTTTATTTTTAAATATACACAACCCCACTTAGGAATTATGAATACCCAGATAAATAGATTGCATACAGACCCATGGTTTCCGGACCCGAAGCATCCCATCAATACAGGATTTAAGGTTATAAAACCATACGCCAATGAGGCGTAAAACACTAAACTAGCATTTTAAGATTTATATCACAGGCTACACGGCATACTCTAACGTTAAACCTACCCAAGCATCATATGATAACGTATTCAAATTTTTAAAACTCATGATATTTCCACTTTTTCATACCAAAATTTGAGGCTTGAGTATGGCCCGACCTTTCATTGCTTATTTTCCACGGACAAAACGCTTTACCCACAAAAGATTTCCGTTTAACCGTTTTATCAAATTTGCCCTTTCATTTTCAAGGCTGAGCCTACCGACACATCCCAAGTTAAGTGCGTTTTCTTTTATTTATCTCATATTATTAGTAGTTTGAAAAACCGATTTCCGATAAATATCATCATCTCCCACTTTAATGTAACGGAAGCTAAAAACAAGGGACATCTTTTTTTTGAAAAACAAGTGAAAACTTTTTATTTTTTTAAATTTTTTAATTTTTTTTTTGAAAAACAAGTGAAAACTTTTTATTTTTTTAAATTTTTTAATTTTTTAATCATTATCATTATTATTATTATTATTTTTTTTTTCTACAACTAAGTAAAATAAATTCTCATCCCCACACTTGAACGAAATCGTCCTCGATGAGAACATGGAAAAGAAATAAAATAAAAATAAAACGTAAAGCATAAAACTAAAACTTGAAAGAACAGAAATTAAAATAGAGAACGGGTTACTCCCCTGGTTTAGATGCAAATTCTTCATCAGCTGTGTATGATTCGAACGAACGACCGTATAGCATTTCATTCGCGGCCGCAACCTCGGGTGAACCAGTTCCAAAACGCCATCAGAGCTATCATGCGCATAATAATACCTGTAACAACTCAAACTCGCTCGCATGTAGCGGCGTACAAAACAGAAAACAAAAACCTAAGAAGTAAACATATATTTTTTTTTGAATATTTATTTTTTTTGTATTTTTTTGTTTTTATAAATATAAATAAAAATAAAACAAATAAAAATAGATAATAAAAAGAATCATAATACAAACTCTACAACTCGGGCTGTCTCCCGAGTGATGCATCCATCACGACTATTCCTCGGTGAATGAGTCAAGGTAGAATACCTCGACTGTCTGATCAGTTATCGGCTCTCCTATGTAGTGCTTCAATCTATGGCCGCTCACCTTAAACTTCCCGCTTCGATCTTGTATCTCAATCGTGCCATACGGGAAAACCTCAGTGACCGTGAACGGTCTCGACCATCGGGATTTCAACTTTCCCGGGAATAACCTCAACCGTGAGTTATACAGTAAAACCTTATCCCCACACTTGAACTGCTTAATACCCTTCAATTTCCTGTCATGCAGTTCCTTCGTATGCTCCTTATATCAAAATGATTGTGCATATGCGTGATCCCGGAGCTCCTCTAATTCATGTAATTGATGGAAACGATTACCCTCTGCGGCGGGTAACTCAAGATTAACCCTTTGAAGGGCCCATGAAGCGCGGTGTTCCAATTCAACAGGAAGATGACAGGCCTTCCCATAAATCATCCGAAATGGTGTGGAACCAGTCGGAGTCTTGTAGGCTGTACGGAAGGCCCACAGAGCGTCATCTAATTTGTCGGACCAATCCCGACGATTTGAACCAACCGTTTTCTCGAGAATACGTTCCAATTCAACTAGTCTGTGGGTGGTAGGCGGTCGCAAGCCGATGGGTGACCCCATAACGCTTCAACGCCTTATTCCATCTGCGAGTTGCAAAAGTGAGTACCTCGATCACTGATCAAGGCTTTCGGGACTCCAAAACGAGCATATAGACTTTTTAGAAAACGGACTACCACTCGGGCATCATTGGTGGGTAGAGCTTTGGCCTCAACCCACTTAGACACATAATCGACGGCCACGAGTATGTATTTGTTTCCACGCGAAGATGGAAACGGTCCCATGAAATCAATACCCAAAATATCAAAAACCTCACAAACTTGAATGGCATTCTGGGGCATTTCGTTTCGCGAAGAAATGTTGCCGACACGCTGGCAATGATCGCAACTCTTAACGAACAGGTGAGCATCCTTAAAGATAGACGGCCAGTAAAAACCAGAATCAAAGACTTTCTTTGCCGTAGAATTTGCACCGTGGTGACCTCCAGTCGGTCCCACATGACAATGGCTCAAAATTTGCCATCTTTCCTTGACATCCACACACCTTCTAATAAGCTGATCAGCACCAATGCGGAAAAGATATGGATCGTCCCAAAGGTAAAATTTGATGTCAGCAAAGAATTTCTTCTTTTGCTGGTAAGGCATCTTTGGGAGGTATCCGTCAGCAAGAAAGTTCGCGATATCAGCAAACCTCGGAAAACCTTCCTCTTGTGCAGTAACAAACATCAGACTCTCCGTCGGAAAACGATCGTCGATCCTAACTCCCGAATCTCCTGAATCAACTCCCTCAAGTCGTGAAAGATGATCAGCCGCCACATTCTCGGCCCCCTTTTTATCACGGATCTCTATATCGAACTCTTGAAGCAACAGGATCTATCGGATAAGACGGGGCTTAGCATCCTGCTTGCTGAAAAGATATCTAATAGCGGCGATCCGTATAAACAATCGTTTTGGACAAAACCAGATAGGACCTAAATCTGTCGAAAGCGAACACCACAGCTAAAAGCTCTTTTTCAGTGGTGGTATAGCTTTCCTGTGCGCCATTTAATGTCCGGCTCGCATAGTAGATCGGATGGAAATGCTTATCCTTCCGTTGTCCAAGAACCGCTCCGACTGCGAAGTCGCTCGCGTCACACATCAACTCGAATGGTAACGACCAGTCGGGAGCAACCATGATCGGGGCGTTAACTAGTTTGTCTTTTAGAAGATCAAACGCCTCGATACACTGCTCAGAAAAAATAAATGGAGCATCCTTCTCCAAAAGTTTGGTCATGGGTCTCGCGATTTTAGAAAAATCTTTGATGAACCGGCGGTAGAACCCGGCATGACCTAGAAAGCTACGAATTGATCTCACATAAGTAGGCGGGGGAAGATTAGAAATGGTCTCGACCTTTGCCCGGTCAACCTCTATCCCCGCACTTGAGATTCGATGACCTAGAACAATGCCCTCGCGAACCATGAAATGACATTTTTCCCAGTTAAGGACTAGGTTGGTGTCAACGCAGCGGGACATCATCCTCTCGAGATTTGATAAACAATGATCGAAGGAACTCCCAAATACGGAAAAATCGTCCATGAACACCTCCATGGAGTCCTCGATCATATCATGGAAAATGGCCACCATACACCTCTGGAATGTGGCCAGAGCGTTACAAAGTCCGAACGGCATACGTTTGTAAGCAAACGTTCCGTAAGGGCTGGTGAAAGTGGTTTTCTCCTGGTCGTCGGGAGCTATCGAAACCTGGAAGTACCCGGAGAAACCATCTAGGAAGCAGTAGTACTGCTGACCTGCTAAACGCTCTAATATCTGATCAATGAATGGGAGAGGAAAGTGGTCTTTCCTGGTGGCATCATTCAGTCGGCGATAGTCGATGCAGACTCGCCATCCTGTCAAAGTCCTCGTGGGAATAAGCTCGTTCCTCTCGTTGGTGACGACAGTCATGCCACCCTTTTTAGGAACCATTTGGACTAGACTCACCCAAGCACTATCAGAAATGGGGAAAATGATCCCCGCATCAAGGAGTTTAATGATCTCCTTCTTTACGACCTCTTGCATTTTCGGATTAAGCCGCCGTTGCGGCTGGACGACAGTTTTGAAATTTTCCTCCATGAGGATTTTATGAGTGCAGAACGAAGGGTTGATACCCTTGATTTCGATAATCTTCCAAGCAATAGCCTCCTTGTGCTCTCGTAGCACCCTCAACAACTTCTCCTTCTCGACCTCGGTCAACGCAGATGCAATGATAACCGGAAGCTTCCTCTCTTCATCTAAAAAAGCATACTCAAGGTGGGAAGGTAAATCCTTAAGCTCTAAGGAAATAGGAGGACTCTCGACTGAAGGTCGGTCCATCGGATCGTCTCGTACGATCTCATCAGACACGCCAGATTCAGGGGTATGCGACTCGGTGTCGTCATTTAAGGACTGATTGGTTACGGCAACCATTTCAATCTCCGGAATCTCCCTATCGAGAATCTGGGTGTCGGAGGCAGATCCTCCACAAATTTCACTGAAAAACTCCCCGACATGCTCCATGATGGTATCAATGAAGTATAAGGAGTCATCAGCAGACTTGGGGTGTTTCAGTGACTGTCGAACGTCAAAGGTGACGTTCTCATCCCCAACTCTTAAGATTAATTTACCCTCGCAGACATCGATCAATGCCTGTGCAGTGGCAAGGAATGGCCGGCCCAAGATGAGTGGGACGCTATCGTCATCGTTCATGTCCAGGATGACAAAGTCCACCGGGAAGATGAACTTGTCGACATGAACAAGCATGTTCTTGACCACCCCTCGGGGGTATTTCACAGAACGATCAGCAAGCTGGATACTCATACGGGTAGGCCTCGGTTCGCCTAGACCCAACTTGCGATACACGGAATACAGCATGAGATTAATACTGGAACCAAGATCTGCCAGCGCATGGACGACCGTATTATCACTCAAGATGCAGGGAATTGTGAAACTCCCAGGATCGGACATCTTTTCTAGGTAACTTTCTTTGCAAGACTGCAGAGCAACCATCACTAAAAGGAATGGAAGAGACTTCGGCTAACTTCTCTTTGTTCGAAAGAATATCCTTAAGAAACTTTGCATATTTGGGCATTTGCGTAAGTGCCTCAAGGAAAGGAATATTAAGATGAAGTTGCTTCAGAAGATCAAGAAATTTGGAGTTTTGCTCCTCGTCTCTATCCCTACGGACTCTCCCGGGGAATGGGAGTCTAGGTTTGTAGACTCTCGGTGGTGTGCTGGGTAATGGTTGGTTCTCGGCCTGTGCTGAACTTCCGGGGCTGTGCCTCTGATGCACCTTGGCCGGTGGAGATTCCAACTGAATCTCCTCGTCTACCTGCTCCTCTACATCTACCGCATGCTCGTTAACGACTCCTCTCGTCGCCTCTTGAATCACAGGCTCGCTACGTGCCCCCGCACCGCTCCTTGTCTTCACAGCCTTCGCGAACGCCTTCGGATTTTGTTCAGTGTTACTTGGAAGTGTACCTGGCGACCTTTCATTTAGACGACTTGCTATCTCTCCCATCTGACGCTCAAGATTTTGAATTGACGCTCCTTGATTTCTCATGAATGACTCGTGCTCCCGGAATTTCTCTTGAGTTTCTTTGTGACGGGAGTCCTCTCGAGTCATGAGTTGCGACAGCATCTGTGTCTGCTGTGCCATCATCTCCTCTAACGTGGGCTTCTTCTCCCCACTACTCGGTCCCTCACCGGAATCCTGGAATAGGCTCTGACGTTGCTGGAAGCCGGACTGATTTCCGTTCCTCCAGTTGGAATTTTGGTTACCTCTTCACCCCGAATTATAAGAATTGAAAGAATGTTGATTTCATTTTGGATTATTAACAAAGTCGACTGCCTCCTCCAGGAAACCTACGGGGCATTGAACGGTATCGTGTCCCCCTCTACAGATCTCGCATAACTTACTTTTCACCTGCAAGTCCTTCACGATCTTTGCTAACGCTTCAACTTGTGCCGCAAGTGCGGTGCTCGTGTCGACCGAATGCATGCCGCGTGATAGGGAATCAACGGTTTTGGTACTCTTAACCGGTGGTCGCTGGTATCCACTCATGGCTAAACCGTTAAACAAGGCAATGCACTCATCCGTATCTTTCGTTGTCAGTAGGTTACCTCCTGCAGCTGTGTCGAGCATACTCTGAGTTGCATACGTCACTCCGTTGTAGAACTTCTCAACAACCGCCCAGTCTTGTAGGCTGTGGTTTGGACATAGCGCAAGTAGATTTTTGAACCTTTCCCACGCCTCGTAGAAGCTCTCGGTGTCCTCCATCTGGAAAGAATGAATTTGGTTATGCAAACGAGCGGCCTTAGCCGGAGGATCGTTTTTGTCAAGAAATAGGGTCTGCATGGCAGCCCAAGTAGCAATGGATCCCTGTGGAAGGGACTCAAGCCACAGACTCGCATGATCAACGAGTGAGAACGGAAAAATTCGGAGTTTTATGGCGTCTTCGGATACGCCGGCAAGATGAAACGTGTCGCAGATTCGTGTAATACGAGTGAGATGAGAATGCGGGTTCTCGTGGAGCAACCCGTGAAATTGAGCAGAATGAGCAATCGTGTTCAGAACATTAGATGGAATCTGCCAAGTCGTTTGAACTCCTATAGCTGGTGGAGCAATGCTGGATCTCGCGCCAGCATCGACAGGACGGGCCCGGTCTGCAACTGTCCTCCTCGGTAGTGGATTCGCGTCGCCCATAATCCTATCCCTAATGACGGGTTCAGAAAAAGTAGGAGAAGAGAACGTATTACCGACGGATGTAGATGAACTGGAAGACGGTTTTGTACGACGTCTCTCAAGAAGCTCTCTCTCTGGTTCGGGAAATCCTTCAACTTCTGGTGGTCCTAGAGATCGAGTACGTCGCATACAACTATTAAAATAAATAAAAGAAATATTAATTAGCTAAACTATTTTAAACTAACAAACAAAACAAATAAGAAAGACAAGTAGTAAACAAGGAAAGTCTTAACTCGAGTCGTTCTTAATACGCCTCTAAACGTGTCCCCGGCAACGGCGCCAAAATCTTGATGTCCGAAAATATATATAAATAAAACACAAGTCGCAACTAAGCTTTAAAAACCAAACAATCTATCCTAGTTCGCACAAACGGCAAGTGTACCGATCGCGTATAGCACAGATGAGGAAAGTCCGGATATCGAACTCGAAGACAGGTGAAAACATTTATAATCACTAAACTCTAACCAAGACTCACCAAAATATTTAATTGATTTATTTTAGACTTTAATTTAACTACTTAACTTAACTAAATGAAAACTTTTGACAAAACTTTGAAAACTTTGGTTTAAATTCAATGTATAAAGGCGTCTACCTAGGAATGAATCATGTTGACAGAAATTACAAGACAATGGATTGAAAATATTCACGACACCGGTTATAAAAGATTACACAACTAAAACTTGTTTAAGAAAGTCAAATTACCTCTCAGTCTCTCTAACAAACTCCAACTTATTTTAATTATTATAAAGAACAAACCGGAAAAACAATTATTAACGTGTTCAAATGACGACTCTCCTCTCGGTCTCATCGACACACTATCCTAATGGAGACAAATACTATGCCACCAAGGATAGAGGAACAATTTAACTTAACCCAAATTAAACCAACTAATTGCACATAAACACTCAAACTTGACAAGACAAAAACCCGCTCTCACGCGGTCTTAATTCTAACAAGTAAAAGCAACGACACAATATTACTTCTTATCACCTCTCGATTTCAAAGAAGGTGTATTTTAACTGATTTTAGATGATTTATATTACCCACTTATCCCTACGGTTGTACACCCCGCAAATAAACCCTAAACACCAAGTCAAGAGTCTAACAAGCAATCAATTAATCAAAACTAATTCAATTAACTAATGCAAGAGGATTATAAAGTAATAAAACATAAAACACAGCCATCACACACAATCTAATTTATGGTTTAGTTAAACTTTACATCAATAATTCAAGTCTTGAACATTAACAATCCATTATACAAGTCTAAACTACTCAACAATCATCTATCCTAGGCAGAACAAGCAAGTTTAGCTACTCATAGATTTTGGACAGCCATGTATACTTAAGAAAAACATCACAAACATCAACTTAAACATGATTAAATTCATTCAAGATTCAAACACAATCAATCACAAGTCAAACTATCAATCACTTGCAAAACAATCCAAAGCAAAAAGATCAATTTAACAAAGTTAGGGTTCTTGAACAATAACCAAAGTTTAAGGATGATTACTTAGGGTTTATGGCTGAGATTTATGATGTTATGATGCCTAGCAGCTGTACCAAGATCCCCCTTGATGTTCCTCTTCCTCTCCAGCCGCCACAGCCGCCACTTACTTCTTTTTTTTCTTCTTTTGGCTGCTGCTACAGTTGTTCCTTAGAAGGAATTAGGGTTTTTATTTTTTCGGGATTAAGGCTTGAATAATGGCTGAATTCTCTATTAATTATCTTCATATAATATTATAAAAGGCTTCTAACTTGTGGGCTTGGGTTGGGCCTTGAGTTATAGCTTCAAAACTTGACCAACAAGTCCTCTAGAATCTTCCAAATTGACTCTTTTTTCACAATCTTTCATAAACCTACAATTAACATTTAAACTTTGTAAATTATTGCACTTAGCCCCCAATACTTTCATAAAATAAACAAATAATCATAAAAACCATGATAAATTCATAAGAAAAGTAAGTGTGTTTCACTACACATCACTGCAGTATAAACTTCGTTGGTTATATAAGTTCGCTGCTGTATAAACTTCGCTGGTTATACAGGTACACTTGCTGTATAACTTCGCCAGATAATAAGTTCGCCTGGCATATGTTCGCTTAACATATAGCATCTCTACCGATAACTTCGCTTAAGTTAACTTCGCTATATAAGATCGCTGAATGTTAAGTTCGCTTAACTTAGGTTCGCTTAAGCTAAGTTCGCCTAACACGTATGTTCGCTTACATTTAAGGTAACGAATCGGATGGAGAATCATACTTAATTCGTTACGTAGAATGGGTTAGCGAATCAGACTTATTCGTGAAGAAGAAGGATGGAAGTATGAGAATGTGCATAGACTATCGCGAGTTGAACAAGCTTACGGTAAAGAATAGATATCCTTTGCCAAGGATTGATGATCTGTTTGACCAACTACAAGGTTCAAGTTGGTTCTCACGGATAGATCTCAGTTCAGGCTATCATCAGCTCAAAGTGAAAGAGGCAGACTTCCCTAAGACAGCGTTTCGGACGCGGTATGGACACTACGAGTTCCTCGTAATGTCATTCGGTCTAACGAATGCTCCTGCAGCATTTATGGACATGATGAATAGGGTGTGTCGGCCGATGTTGGATAAGTCAGTTATCGTCTTCATCGATGATATACTGATTTATTCAAAGAATGAGTCTGATCATGCTGGGCATCTAAGAGAAGTGTTAGAGAAGTTGAAGGAAGAGAAGTTGTATGCTAAGTTTTCAAAATGCGCATTCTGGTTGCGAAAAGTGCAATTTCTAGGTCACGTGATTATTCCTGAAGGGATTACCGTGGACCCAGCTAAGATTGAAGCGATAACGAATTGGAAGACTCCACAGAATCCGACTGAAATACGAAGCTTCCTAGGTTTAGCTGGCTACTATTGGAGATTCATCGAAGGTTTCTCCAAGATAGCCGCACCGTTGACCGGTATGACCCGAAAGTCGATAGTATTCAGTTGGGGTATGTTTCAAGAAGAGGCTTTCCAGGAGTTAAAGAAGAAACTCACGCAAGCTCCAATCCTTGCCTTACCCGATGGTGACAAGGATCTGGTTGTTTGTACTGATGCTTCGCATCGTGGGTTAGGTTGCGTGTTGATGCAACGAGGAAAGGTGATAGCTTACGTGTTTGGACAGTTGAAAGTCCACGAGAGTACTTATCCGACGCATGATTTAGAGCTAGAAGCAGTAGTGCATGCCTTAAAGATATGGAGGCATTACCTGTATGGTAGTGTACTATCTATACAGATCATAAAAGTTTGAAGTGCTTCTTCGAACAGAAGGAATTGAACATGAGATAGAGAAGATGGCTGGAGCTGATTAAGGATTACGAATGCGACATTAAATACTATCCTGGTAAAGCTAACGTGGTCGCTGACGCGTTAAGCCGTACGATTGAGGAAGTCCTTGCAACAGTGAAGTCATACCAGCTGATTATGAATTCAAGCCTTTTCGAAGAAATCATCAAAGTGCAGTCAGAAGTGTTAGTAGACGATAAGTTAGTGAAGAAAGAAAGGATTTACGGCCAGCAAGATGAGTTGATGGAGAACACTCATGGTGTTAAGACTAGGTTTGACCGTATGTGGATCCCACGCCATGGTGATCTAAGAGGTCGAATCTTAGATGAAGCTCATAAATCAAGATACTCGATTCATGCTGGAGCTACGAATATGTATCAAGACTTGAAGAGAGACTACTGGTGGTCAGGAATGAAAAATGATGTAGTGGATTATGTTAGTAAGTGCTTAACTTGTTTGCAAGTCAAAGCCGAACATCAGAAGCCTTATGAAAAGATGCAACCACTTGAGATACCTGAATGGAAGTGGGAACATATCACCATGGATTTCATAACTAAGCTACCTCGTACAGCTAAGCATCATGATACCATTTGGGTGATAGTGGACCGTTTGACCAAAAGTGCTCACTTTCTGCTTATACGAGAGGCCATCTCGTCAGAAACGTTAGCAAGTTTGTTCATTAAGGAGGTTGTATCTAAGCATGGAGTGCCACTGTCGATCGTGTCTGATAGAGATACTCGATTCACTTCGAGATTCTGGAAGAAGTTCCATGAAGCTATGGGAACAAGATTGAACATCAGTACAGCATACCATCCTCAAACAGATGGACAGTCTGAAAGGACGATCCAAACCCTTGAGGATATGCTACGTGCTTGTCTTTTAGACTTCGGAGGAAGATGGGATGATCATCTGCATCTGGCAGAGTTCTCCTATAACAACAGCTACCATTCAAGTATAGGAATGCCGCCATTCGAAATGTTGTACGGTTGACATTGTAGAACTCCTGTGTGTTGGAGAGAAATTGGTCAGAAGGAGATGGGAAGCTTAGAAGTCGTGCAAGAAACTTCTACAAAGTTCGACCAGATTAAGGCTAGGATGAAAGCTGCTCAAGACAGACAGAAGTCGTATGCTGATAAACGGCGACGATCGATTGAGTTTAACGTTGAAGACAATGTGATGCTCAAGGTCTCGCCATGGAAGGGAATTATCCGCTTTAGGAAAAGAGGAAAGTTGAGTCCAAGGTACATTGGACCATTTAAGATTTTAAATCATGTGGATGAAGTAGCTTATAAGCTGGATTTACCCGATGAGTTAGAAGGAATTCATTCAACCTTCCATGTTTCTCATCTAAGGAAGTGTCTAGCTGATGACACGTCTCACGTGCAATTAATGGACATCGAGGTTGATGAACAGCTGAACTACACCGAGCAACCGATAGAAATTGTTGATCGCAAGGAGAAGCAGCTTCGTCACAAGGTTATACCATTGGTAAAGGTGATATGGAAGCACCGCAAGGGATCCGATGCTACTTGGGAGGCTGAGAATGAGATGCACAAGTTTTACCCTAGTCTTTTTATGTAATAGTTTGGTTTCGGGGACGAAACCTCTTTAAGGAGGGAATACTTGTAACGTCCCAAATATAATAATATTAAATAAAGAAGTCGTGTTAAGTTGTCGTGTGTTAGTTAATATTAACGAGCATATAATAAGGAAAAGATTATGGACTTGGATTGATTACGATGGGTTTAAGGGTAATGGGCCTTAGGTCCATGGGCTTTAAAGGATATAAATATCCCTTTAAACCATCCTAAAACCCTAATCCTCATTCCATCTTCCATATTTTCCTACACACTCAAAAACACACACACCTACACCATATATATATATATACGGCCGAGATAGAGGGGTAAGATCGGAGCCAAACAAACGTCGATTCTTGATAGATCCTCGTTATACACAAGATAAATACAAGATCTAAAGTCCATATCTAAGCCAAACAAACACGAAAAGGTATGTTTTGATCTTAAAGTTTACGTTTTTATAAACGTTTAGCCTTGAA
Organism: Bidens hawaiensis; assembly: GCF_021521415.1. Taxonomy (NCBI): domain Eukaryota; kingdom Viridiplantae; phylum Streptophyta; class Magnoliopsida; order Asterales; family Asteraceae; genus Bidens; species Bidens hawaiensis. Next base: position 105,750 of record NW_027497630.1, read on the forward strand.
ACTTGAGTCTAGAATAGATCGGGTATAAACGAAACATAAAGTTGTAAAGTTGATAAAAAACATGAGTGTAATGAACCCGAAAATGGAAACGGCTCGATTAAATGAACCCTTGAGCCTAGTTGGAACGTTTTAGCTTAAAAGATCAAACTTTACGATTCGTTCGGGTCAAGCTCAGGCCGCAATCGGACTAGAGAACGGTTGAGGCTAAGGCCGAACCATATTAAGCGAACAAAGGTCGCAAAACGCGTGTTTTGGATTGATGAAACGAACTCCGACAGCAGCAAACTCACTGTATAACTTTGCTGGTTATAAGTTCGCTGTTGTATAAACTTCGCTGGTTATATAAGTTCGCTGCTGTATAATCTTTGCTGGTTATACAAGTTCGCTTGCTGTATAACTTCGCCAGATAATAAGTTCGCTTGGCATATGTTCGCTTAACATATAACATCGCTACCGATAACTTCGCTCAAGTTAACTTCGCTATATAAGATCGCTGAATGTTAAGTTCGCTTAACTTAGGTTCGCTTAAGCTAAGTTCGCCTAACACGTATGTTCGCTTACATTTAAGGTAACGAATCGGATGGCGAATAAGACTTAATTCATTACGAAGAATGGGTTAGAGAATTAGAAAATAAATTAAAATCCTAATGGAAAATGTGTTAAGACGGTTAATGTAAATAAAAGTTCGCCTGGCATATGTTCGCTTAACATATAACATCGCTACCGATAACTTCGCTCAAGTTAACTTTGCTATATAAGATCGCTAAATGTTAAGTTCGCTTAACCTAAGTTTGCTTAAGCTAAGTTCGCCTAACACGTTTGTTCGCTTACATTTAAGGTAACGAATCAGATGGCGAATCATACTTAATTCGTTACGAAGAATGGGTTAGCGAATCAGACTTATTCGTGAAGAAGAAGGATGGAAGTATGAGAATGTGCATAGACTATCGCGAGTTGAAAAAGCTTACGGTAAAGAATAGATATCCTTTGCCAAGGATTGATGATCTGTTTGATCAACTTCAAGGTTCAAGTTGGTTCTCACGGATAGATCTCAGATTAGGCTATCATCAGCTCAAAGTGAAAGAGGCAGACATCTCTAAGACAGCGTTTCAGACGCGGTATGGACACTACGAGTTCCTCGTGATGTCATTCTGTCTAACGAATGCTCCTGCAGCATTTATGGACATGATGAATAGGGTGTGTCGGCCGATGTTGGATAAGTCAGTTATCGTCTTCATCGATGATATACTGATTTATTCAAAGAATGAGTTTGATCATGCTGGGCATCTAAGAGAAGTGTTAGAGAAGTTGAAGGAAGAGAAGTTGTATGCTAAGAAATGGATCACGAGCACCAGATAAAAATAGATAAAATAGTTAAGAATAACAATATTAATAATAAAAATAAAACTAAACTTAAACTACACTAAAATAATTAAAATAACTAATCTAATCTAACTATGAATACGCAATACAATAGGCAAGTCCCTAACTCGAGTCGTCCTTAATACGCCTCAAACCGTGTTCCCGGCAGCGGCGCCAAAAACTTGATGTGTGTCTAATGAATGCTCTTTCTAAGTAACTCACAACTAAGCTTAAAATTTATAAAACAAGAATTCTAAAGAAACCACACAAAACCGGCAAGTGAACCGATCACTAATAGTATAGACCTAAGGAAGTCCGAGTATCGAACACAAGGACACGTAAAAACGTTTTTAATACTTAACCCTAACCAAGACTCACCTAAGAATATTTAAATGATTTTTAATATAATTAACTACTTAACCTAACTTACTTTAACTAAATTAATTAACTATACTTAACTTAACTTAACTAAACTTGACGAAACACTTAACGAAACTTGGAAGCTTAACTACAATCGGAGAAAACGTCTACATAGGTAGAATCATATTGAAGGTATAATAAGGTAATGGATTGAAGACTCTCACGACACCGGTTCCTAAGGATGACTCAACTAAGGTTCACTCAAGAAAGCTAGATCACCTCTCAGTCTCACTAACAAACTCGGTCTCTAAGAAGGTGTTCACCCGCTGAATCTAATCAATTAATATACCCACTTAAACCCTACGGTTGATCACCCTGCAAACAATCTCTAGACACAAAGTAAAGAGTTCTAACAAGAAACAATCAATCAAAACTTATTCAATTAGTCAAAGCAGTAGGTATATGAGTATAACTAATAAACTCACAACCACTAAACACAACCTAATTCAATGTTAAACCAAACTTTTCATTAACAATTCAAGTCATGATAATCAACAATCCATATTACTCATTAAAACCTAACAATAAACATCTAACCTAGGTAGAACTAACAAGTTTAGCCAATCATAATCAATGAACGGTAGATAAAATAGATATAAATGATAAGCATGTTCATTAGAATCTGATTACAAAAGGTTTGAATGATTAAAAACCAAAAACGAATTCACAAACGTTAAAATAGTCAAAACCGACAACCGAAGGATAAAAGATGGAACCGTAAGCTTGTCCTCCTTGGTTTCTCCTCTAGAGCAGGTGTGGGATGGCTGGAAACTTGAATAATTTCGTTCATAGGGTTTTAGGGTTTATATATATGTATAAACACCTCCTTCCTAATATAAAATAGGTTAAAACAAGCCCACAAGACCCACTAGAAGACAAAAATAGACGTGGTAGCTGATTCTTGAACATTCTTGGAAGCCTTGGGACATGTTGGAATCTACCACATGCTTCTTGAATGGTATGACCTGGTCGCGTAGATCGAACATGACATTTTCTGACGTTTTTAGAATTTCAGCCCGTTTATCTTCGTTTTTGCGTACCGACTTCATCCGAGCTCCGTTTTAGCTGATTCTTTTTCCATTTGACTCTTTTTCTCGCTCTCTTCAACATGGGACCTATAACATACACAAACATGTAATTTAATGCATGAATAACAAAATAATCGTTAACGTTTAAGCACAAAATAACATAAAAACTATTAGGAAAACATGTGTGTTATACATCACATCAAACATCCCCACGCTTAAACCTTTTTCGTCCATGAAAAAGAAATCTACACAGGATCATAACCAAGTGAAAAACAACAAACTCCCAGATTATTATTCATTATCAAAACATAAGAAACAGCTCGACATATTGAACGCGATTGCCGATATTGTTGTCCACTTAAACCCAGCCACCAGCCACCAGCCAATCAAGCCCCCATTTTGCATTTAATATTTAAAGGCCAAAAATTAAGGCTACACCTACCCCATCTCAAACAAAGAGAGCTAGAAAAACTAGATTCGAAGCAATCTGGTTCGACAAATCACCATAAGCCAAGGACTCGTTGATAGTACTAATTAGATGCACTCGGTGAAATTTTGATGGATGAATGGTCATGTGGAGGTCATACGAGCTATTCCTAAATATAATTGTACTTTGTCCTATAAATTCCTAATTTTTATTTATTGACTAAGAACCTTCGAGCCCCAAATAGTGTATCCTCAGAGTCACCATCCCCAAGGTAACACGTAAACTCTAAGTCCCGTCTAGTATATGCATCTTTGGCCTCTTTTACTAACTTTAAAGAATGCTTCTTTGGCATTTTGCAATACATAACTTTCTTCACAAGCATTTTGATTTTCTTGAACAACTTTTGAGAATACACAAACATAATTCTTTTTTTCTTCTCTCTTTTTTTTCAATCTTTTATATCACCCTAAAATATATAACTATTTCTAAGCTCATAGAAAGATGGACATGTGGTGTGTGCTGTTTTGAGTGCATCTAAGTATAACCATCTCAAAGTTTTCAGATTATGGTAATCCTCCCTAAGCATCGAAATTCGGTTTCACCGTTTTTCAAATTATTATATATATAAAAACTGCTAAAGAGGACTATCAAAACTAGTTGGGCCTACCGACACATCCCAAATCAGATATGAAAACCATCCCTTCTTTTATTATTATATTATATATTTTTCAAAAGTTCCGAGAGTTCGTTAACACAACGGTAATAATATCATTTCCTGCATAACGTAGAAGAAAAACAATTTTCAATTTTCTTTAAATTTTTTACTTTAAATATTAACTCTCAAAATTTTCAATATTCTTTTATTTTTCTTAAAAATGAAAATGTCAGTTCCCCATCCCAACGCTTAAATTTCACATTGTCCTCAATGTGAGACAAGGAAAAGACAAAACTAAACATAAAGAAAAATAAAGTGGAACAGACTCCCCTGTTATATGTGATCATGCAAGTGTGTGGTGAATCATGTTCCTCGCCCTCCTATTCGAACGCAAGCTTAAAACTCCAGTGCTCTCTATCAAGCTATCACTAACGAACGAAAGTGACAATCCTTAAGCATATTGCATCCCTACACTTGTTTAAAACTCCAGATCATCAACCGTCATCAATCAACCAAGGAATAACCTGTAAGTAAGAGAAGAAACACCTGGCAAAACTCAGAAATAAAAATAAAAATGAAAATAAAATAATAAGGAAAGATATTACCGGGTTGCCTCCCGGGAAGCGCTAAGTTTATTGAATAGTCTTCAGCCGGACTCACTCCCGAAACCACAATCAGGAGGCTTCTCCTTTATCCTCTTCCCATCGGTACTCCTCAACACTCTCCTTTTACAATTGGTCGGGAAGAAACCAATTGCACAACTCTCATGGGCCCGACCATATGAATTAAACTCGGCCCACCAACTCTTGAATTCCCCCAAAAATGGTTCAATGAAGTGAAACGGGGAAGTCAATATCTTCATCACACTACGATTTCTTCGCCCAGAAATCCTCCTTCTAATTCCTTTAGCCAAAATTTTTAAACCTTAACACGTCCCGAATAGAGATTGAATACGGTTCATGTTTTGGTTTTTCATAATCGAGGTGAAGTGTCGGAAGGACCGAATCACTAACTACCTCATGGCTCTCCTTACAAAGCTCCTTCTCGATCCCCACACTTGGCTCGTTATATATTAAATCTTCAAGCAGCTTTAGATCACCAAGTGGGTCAAACTCGCCTTCATCCGTAGTGGCAAAGTCCATCAACTCTTCACCAAACTCATCCTTAAATTCTTCCTCCCAAGAGGGAACATACTCCTCAAAAGAAACGGATCAAGGGCACCAGATAAAAATAGATAAAATAGTTAAGAATAACAATAATAATAATAAAAATAAAACTAAACTTAAACTACACTAAACTAATTAAAATAACTAATCTAATCTAACTATGAATACGCAATACAATAGGCAAGTCCCTAACTCGAGTCGTTCTCAATACGCCTCAAACCGTATCCCCGGCAGCGGCGCCAAAAACTTGATGTGTGTCTAATGAATGCTCTTTCTAAGTAACTCACAACTAAGCTTTAAATTTATAAAACAAGACTCCTAAAGAAACCACACAAAACCGGGAAGTGTACCGATCACTAATAGTATAGACCTAAGGAAGTCCGAGTATCGAACACAAGGACACGTGAAAACGTTTTTAATATTTAACCCTAACCAAGACTCACCTAAGAATATTTAAATGATTTTTAATATAATTAAATACTTAACCTAACTTACTTTAACTAAATTATTTAACTATACTTAACTTAACTTAACTAAACTTGACGAAACACTTAACGAAACTTGGAAGCTTAACTACAATCGGAGAAAACGTCTACATAGGTAGAATCATATTGAAGGTATAATAAGCTAATGGATTGAAGACTCTCACGACACCGGTTCCTAAGGATGACTCAACTAAGGTTCACTCTAGAAAGCTAGATCACCTCTCAGTCTCACTAACAAACTCTAACTTACACTTAGTTGATTTTAAGAACAAACCGGGAAACGAATTGTTAAAGTGCTCTAATGTCGACTCTCCTCTCGGTCTCACCGACACACTACCCTAATGGAGATGAATACTACGCAACCAAGGATAGAGGAACAATTACTTAAACTAGATCAACTAATCACTCAAAACCCAAACCCAACAAGAACCAAACCCGCTCTCGTGCGATCCTAATTCTAACAAGCAAAAGCTATGAGACGAGTTTACTTCCTGTCACCTCTCGATCTCTAAGAAGGTGTTCAGCCACGGAATCTAATCAATTAATATACCCACTTAAACCCTACTGTTGATCACCCCGCAAAAAATCTCTAGACACAAAGTAAAGAGTTCTAACAAGCAACAATCAATCAAAACTTATTCAATTAATCAATGCAAGAGGTATATGAGTATAACTAATAAACTCACTGCCACTAAACACAACCTAATTCAATGTTAAACCAAACTTTTCATAAACAATTCAAGTCATGATAATCAACAATCCATATTACTCATTAAAACCTAACAATAAACATCTAACCTAGGTAGAACTAACAAGTTTAGCCAATCATAATCAATGAACGGTAGATAAAATAGATATAAATGATAAGCATGTTCATTAGAATCTGATTACAAAAGGTTTGAACGATTAAAAACCAAAAACGAACTCACAAACGTTAAAATAGTCAAAACCGACAACTGAAGGATAAAAGATGGAACCGTAAGCTTGTCCTCCTTGGTTTCTCCTCTAGAGCAGGTGTGGGATGGCTGGAAACTTGAATAATTTCGTTCATATGGTTTTAGGGTTTATATATATGTATAAACACCTCATTCCTAATATAAAATAGGTTAAAACATGCCCACAAGGCCCACTAGAAGACAAAATAGACGTGGTAGCTGATTCTTAAACATTCTTGGAAGCCTTGGGACATGTTGGAATCTACCACATGCTTCTTGAATGGTATGACCTGGTCGCGTAGCTCGAACATGACATTTTCTGACGTTTTTCGAATTTCAGCTCGTTTATCTTCGTTTTTGCGTACCGACTTCATCCGAGCTCTGTTTTAGCTGATTCTTTTTCCATTTGACTTGTTTTCTCGCTCTCTTCAACATGGGACCTATAACATACACAAACATGTAATTTAATGCATGAATAACAAAACAATCGTTAACGTTTAAGCACAAAATAACATAAAAACTATTAGGAAAACATGTGTGTTTTACACCACATCAGTGTCTGATAGAGATACTCGATTTACTTCGAGATTCTGGAAGAAGTTACATGAAGTTATGGGAACAAGATTGAACATCAGTATAGCATACCATCCTCAAACAGATGGACAGTCTGAAAGGATGATCCGAACCCTTGAGGATATGCTACGTGCTTGTCTTTTAGACTTCGGAGGAAGTTGGTATGATCATCTGCATCTGGAAGAGTTCTCATATAACAACAACTACCATTCAAGTATAGGAATGCAGCCATTCGAAATGTTGTACGGTAGACATTGTAGAACTCCTGTGTGTTGGAGAGAAATTGGTCAGAATGAGATGGGAAGCTTAGAAGTCGTGCAAGAAACTTCTACAAAGTTCGACCAGATTAAGGCTAGGATGAAAGCTGCTCAAGACAGACCGAAGTCGTATGCTGATAAACGGCGACGATCGATTGAGTTTAACGTTGGAGACAATGTGATGCTCAAGGTCTCGCCTTGGAAGGGAATTATCCGCTTTAGGAAAAGAGGAAAGTTGAGTCCAAGGTACATTGGACCATTTAAGATTTTAAATCGTGAGGGTGAAGTAGCTTATAAGCTGAATTTACCCGATGAGTTAGAAGGAATTCATTCAACCTTCCATGTTTCTCATCTGAGGAAGTGTCTAGCTGATGACACGTCTCACGTGCCATTAATGGACATCGAGGTTGATGAACAGCTGAACTACATCGAGCAACCGATAGAAATTGTTGATCGCAAGGAGAAGCAGCTTCGTCACAAGGTTATACCATTGGTAAAGGTGATATGGAAGCACCGCAAGGGATCCGATGCTACTTGGGAGGCCGAGGATGAGATGCGCAAGTTTTACCCTAGTCTGTTTATGTAATAGTTAAGTTTCGGGGACGAAACCTCTTTAAGGAGGGAATACTTGTAACATCCCATATATTATAAAATTAAATAAAGAAGTTGTGTTAAGTTGTCGTGTGTTAGTTAATATTAACGAGCATATAATAAGGAAAAGATTATGGACTTGGATTGATTAAGATGGGTTTAAGGGTAATGGACCTTAGGTCCATGGGCTTTAAAGGATATAAATATCCCTTTAAACCATCCTAAAACCCTAATCCTCATTCCATCTTCCATATTTGCCTACACACTCAAAAACACACAAACCTACACCATATATATATATATATATATATATATATATAAAATATCCCTTTAAACCATCCTAAAACCCTAATCCTCATTCCATCTTCCATATTTGCCTACACACTCAAAAACACACAAACCTACACCATATATACATATATATATATATACATACATATATATATATATACATATATATATATACATACATATATATATATAAATATACGGCCGAGAGAGGGGTAAGATCGGAGCCAAACAAACTTCGATTCTTGATAGATCCTCGTTATACGCAAGATAAATACAAGATCTAAAGTCCATATCTAAGCCAAACAAACACGAAAAGGTATGTTTTGATCTTAAAGTTTACGTTTTTATAAACGTTTAGCCTTGAAACTTGAGTCTAGAATATATCGGGTATAAACGAAACATAAAGTTGTAAACTTGATAAAAAAACATGAGTGTAATGAACCCGAAAATGGAAACGGCTCGATTAAATGAACCCTTGAGCCTAGTTGGAACGTTTTAGCTTAAAAGATCAAACTTTACGATTCGTTCGGGTCAAGCTCAGGCCGCAATCGGACTAGAGAACGGTTGAGGCTAAGGCCGAACCATATTAAGCGAACAAAGGTCGCAAAACGCGTGTTTTGGATTGATGAAACGAACTCCGACAGCAGCAAACTCACTGTATAACTTTGCTGGTTATAAGTTCGCTGTTGTATAAACTTCGCTGGTTATATAAGTTCGCTGCTGTATAATCTTTGCTGGTTATACAAGTTCGCTTGCTGTATAACTTCGCCAGATAATAAGTTCGCTTGGCATATGTTCGCTTAACATATAACATCGCTACCGATAACTTCGCTCAAGTTAACTTCGCTATATAAGATCGCTGAATGTTAAGTTCGCTTAACTTAGGTTCGCTTAAGCTAAGTTCGCCTAACACGTATGTTCGCTTACATTTAAGGTAACGAATCGGATGGCGAATCAGACTTAATTCATTACGAAGAATGGGTTAGAGAATTAGAAAATAAATTAAAATCCTAATGGAAAATGTGTTAAGACGGTTAATGTAAATAAAAGTTCGCCTGGCATATGTTCGCTTAACATATAACATCGCTACCGATAACTTCGCTCAAGTTAACTTCGCTATATAATATCGCTGAATGTTAAGTTCGCTTAACTTAGGTTCGCTTAAGCTAAGTTCGCCTAACATGTATGTTCGCTTACATTTAAGGTAACGAATCGGATGGCGAATCATACTTAATTCGTTACAAAGAATGGGTTAGCGAATCAGACTTATTCGTGAAGAAGAAGGATGGAAGTATGAGAATGTTCATAGACTATCGCGAGTTGAAAAAGCTTACGGTAAAGAATAGATATCCTTTGCCAAGGATTGATGATCTGTTTGACCAACTACAAGGTTCAAGTTGGTTCTCACGGATAGATCTCAGATCAGGCTATCATCAGTTCAAAGTGAAAGAGGCAGACATCCCTAAGACAGTGTTTCGGACACGGTATTTACACTACGAGTTCCTCGTGATGTCATTCGGTCTAACGAATGCTCCTGCAGCATTTATGGACATGATGAATACGGTGTGTCGGCCGATGTTGGATAAGTCAGTTATCGTCTTCATCGATAATATACTGATTTATTCAAAGAATGAGTCTGATCATGCTGCGCATCTAAGAGAAGTGTTAGAGAAGTTGAAGGAAGAGAAGTTGTATGCTAAGTTTTCAAAATGCGCATTGTGGTTGCGAGAAGTGCAATTTCTAGGTCACGTGATTATTCCTGAAGGGATTACCATGGACCCAGCTAAGATTGAAGCGATAACGAATTGGAAGACTCCACAACTCGACCCCAGCCAGGGGCTCTGCCCCTTGGACCCTGCTAGGGGCTGCCGCCCCTAGAACCCCGCTGCCAGGGGCGCTGCCCCCGGACCCCTGTTCGTTGTGGGGTATAATTGAACTAGAAACGCAATATAGATAGCGATAGTTGATTGATACGTGTAATTGTTATACAGTTTGCCGTGCACAGCTCAAGAAGGGAATAACAATTAACGGTGAACGTAACCGTGTTCAGGTGAGTTTCTAGCCCCACTTCCTTGTTATGTTTTCGGGGTTGTGTGCATACTCGATGTGATAGTTAATACACTTACCACTTGCCTTGTACGATTTATGTATGATGATTGATGTATATATATGATATGTGAAAGATGTATGTATGTTAAGATGTTAGCACATGAATGATCTTCGGATAGTGCATGTACTAATAAGAAAGGTACGTAAAGGCATGTAGGGAACCGACCCAAATAACATCGGCGAATGTAGGGAACCGACTCTAATAATGTCGGTGAATGTAGGGAACCGACCCTAACAATGTCGGCGAATGTAGGGAACCGACCCTAATAATATCGGCAAATGCAGGGGACCGACCCTAATTATATCGGTGAAGGTTATAGGGCGAAAGGCTCTTCAAAATGTATGTGTATGAATTAAAGTATGTATGTTATTATGAAAGAAAGAATGAAAGTACGTAAGTATGTAAGTATGTAAGATAATAGGAAGGTATGTACCTTCGGGTGCATAGGTAAATATGTGAATGTATTGTACGTTGCCTGTTTAACTAGAACTCACTCAGCATAGCTGACTTTTAGTATGCACGCAGGCTAGTCGACTGAGACAACTGGCTTGAGGGAGACACTTGGCAATACTGAAGAGGCTAGCATCTGAAGATTTGTCGTGATGTTTTGATACTATGTTATATGTTATGTTTTTAAAAGATGAGTTATGGATGGTTGACAGTTTATATTATTCCGCGAAAGCTTTAATTAACTCTGATATTTGGAACTGTGTTTATGAGTAAATCCAACACCAAAAGTAGGGCACCGGTAACGGGGCCTTACATAAATCACACGTTTCGATAATAGTAGTTTTGAGATAAAACAAATAAAAAGAAATAAAATAAAATAAATAAAAAGAATACAAATAAGATTAACGTACAAAAGAACCCCTTTGAATTTTGTGAGATTGAGATCAAATTTCAGTTTATGTAAAAATGCCGCCTTTTATGAGAAGATCCGAACATGGAATCATATTTTTTAAGAGGCTGTCACTAGGATTCATGTTCAGCGTTATTATGACATAAAGAGACAGGTTGATGGCAGGTATAACATACTTAGCATGATTTTCATTGCATCAGTGATATCATTTAGGTTCAGTTCGGCATAAAACTTAGATGGACATCACTCAGGGACCTGTGATGCCTCCTGTCTCTTCTCAAAGCGTATTTCGCTTTCCCCAGATCACCCCAGTTTAACTCCAACCTCCTAGTGCTTGATCAAAAGATTTTTATAGATAAAAGAACCAAAATTTTAAACTTTAAGGTTGAACGTTGGACTTACAAGCCGTCCGGACTTACAGGCATTTCATTCGAGACATGACAAGACTTACTTGTGTGCCCCCATCTCTGTAGTTCTAGTTTGACCCTTTAAGCTTTTAAAAACATAAACTTTAACAAGAAAAAATAATTTATTTTTTTTATAACTTAATAACACAATATTTTTGGTGATCAAGACACTAACGGGCTCGTGTATGACTGGGTAATTGCTTTTTTACCTATCATTTCGGAGAGATGTATATGGAGACATGCACATTTTCAACTTTTACGTATCATGGAAAGCTACCATACAAATCAATGACTGTTCTAGAGCCTTTTAAACTTAATAACTTCACCCGTTAGGCACACGAAAACAATTTACCTGTCAATTTCCAAAGGTTGGATCAATTTTCATTTAAAAATATTTTGAAGATTCTAAAAAGTTATTAACTGAATAGTAATATCATTTCCCAAGGGGTTACAGAAGACACACGTATTAAGAATTCAGTCACCCCGGTCACTTTAAGCTTTCAGGTAAATGGCTATCATGTATGACCACAAGTGGTTAACCAGACCAAACATGTATGAAGATACATGTCCTTCCAGCTCAGAGTTACCGACATAATTTTAAGTGAAAAAGTTCAAAACACATCACAATCGCCCTAGATGCTTTCAGTCTTCAGGTAAATGGTTGTCCTGTGAATCTAAGAGTAGAACACCGGACCAAACAATACAAGTACATGTCCTTCAGACTTGAGCAACCGACTAAATTTTAAGCGAGAGTGAGTTTTTTTATAATAGAATAAACAACGCACACATACAGTTTTTGACTTTTTGATTTCTTAATAAAATAAACAACGCACACACAATGTTTTTGACTTTTTGAATTTTCTCCCCCTAAATTTGTGCAAATTAATAACATATGTACAAATTTATTCCCAAAAAGACTCAATCCTTTAAACGAAGAATTTTAAGAAAACTCACAAGCACATTAAATTTGGTTGTTCCGACCGATTTTGTAAATAAGTCCGCCACATTGTTATCAGTGTGGACCTGCTCAAGGTGAATTAATTTTCGGTCGTAACAATCACGAATAAAATGAATTTTAATATCGATGTGCTTGGTTTTAGAATGTTGAACATGATTTTTCACAATTGCAATGGCAGCATCATTATCACAAAAAATTGGAGTGCCAAGAAATTCTAAACCGTAATCCAGCAATTGGTTTTGCATCCAGATAATCTGAGAGCAGCAAGCTGATGCAACAACATACTCCGCCTCGGTGGTGGAGGTGGACACCGTTTGTTGTTTCTTACACTGCCACGAAATGAGACGATCTCCTAAGAACTGGCATCCAGCGGATGTGGATTTCCTGTCAATGTCATCTCCACCATAATTGCTATCAGCAAAATCATAAAGATCAAATTCTGATTGTTTGGGATACCAAAGACCTAACTTCGGTTGTCCCTTCAGATATCTAAAATTACATTTAACAGAAATTAAATGAGAGAGTTTAGGATTAACCTGGAAATGAGCATATTGGCAGACTGCAAACATGATGTCAAGACGACTGGCAGTGAGATACATCATAGATCCGATCATCGATCGATAATACGTCTGATCTACTGCACTCTCTTCCGGATTAGATAACAGTAGAGGCCTTTCTTCCATGGGAGTGTTGGTGCTCTTGGAATCTTGAAATTCAAACTTTGCGAGCATATCCTCAACATACTTCCCTTGATGCAGTAAGATGCCTGCCAAACTTTGGCAAACCTGTAACCCCAGAAATGTTGTCATTTCACCCAGCGAACTCATCTCAAATCTTTTATTAATTACTTCTTCAAACTCTGCACACAAATCGGCACTGGTGGATCTGAAAATAATGTCATCTACATAGATCTGGACTACAATCAAATCATTTCCGACAGTTTTCCGGAACAAGGTTTGATCAATGGTTCCTCGCTTGTAGCCATGATCTAGAAGTTGTGCGGTTAATGTAGTATACCACGCCCGAGGAGCCTGATGTAACCCGTATAACGCCTTCTCTAGCTTGTAGACGTGATTTGGTTTCTTAGAATCAACAAAACCCGGTGGCTGATCCACATAAATCTCTTCATTGACTTCACCGTATAGAAAAGCGGTCTTCACATCCATCTGATACACTATGAACCCCATGAATGATGCGTAGGCCAGAAAAATTCTAACGGCCTCAAGTCTAGCCACTAGGTCATAGACTTCAGTGTAATCTAGTCCCTCAACCTGAAAAAAACCATGAACTACTAACCGTGCCTTATTTCGAACAATAACCCCGGTGTCATCTTGCTTGTTTCGGAAAACCCATCTTGTATTAAGAGCTTTCTTTCCTTCCGGTAACTCAGCCAATCTCCAAACCTTCAACTTATCAAACTGATTCAACTCTTCGTGCATAGCATCAACCCAACTAGTCCTGAAGTGTCATTTCTACCGTTTTTGGCTCAATTTGAGAAATGAAACAAGAGAACAGGCAGCTATTTATGTGTCATGTCTGACTTCTGGTGGACACGCCCGTTTCAAGAGGACCTATGACATTCTCAATTGGATGATTTTTCTGAATTCTTGATGGAATTAATTGATCGGAAACATCACCGGTAGGTTGCAAGTTTGACAAGTTCTCATTAACATCAGTGAGAGGATTCTTCCATCCAGAGGTCGCCGTACTGTGAGAGTACGAAGTGCTAGCGACATATTCATTTGGAATGGCATCGGGAAACAGTATGCTCCCGAAGATCTGACGAATGGAACTCTCCCCCTCAAGTGCAGCAGCATCTTCAGACGAGTTCGGCGAACATTCAGTTTCTGGAGTTTCTTTTGACTGAGCGTCGGCTGCGGGTGAGTCATTAATTAATTCAGTGGTATCATCATCCAGAAATGGAGAGATGTGAGATACTGCCTGTGGGTCATCTTTTGCAGCTTCCACTGTAGAACCACCTGAAGGTTCTGTGTTGACGACTGATAACACATTGAATGGTCTGAAGAGTTCATTATAATCAAATAACCAGTCCGGACCAACACGAGCATCAGTCTTATTTTCTTGCAACCAACAAACCTCATAGGACTCTAGAATCTACTTAGTTGACTTATTGTAGACCCTGTAAGCTTTATTGCCTGCATAACCAACAAAATAACACTCATCAGCTGTAGCCCCAAATTTTGGAGTAGACTCGAGATTCAGTAGTGTGCAAGGACAACCAAAAGCTCTGAAATGTTCAACATTGGGTTTATGATCATAGATAATCTCATATGGAGTCTTCATTTTAGATTTGTTGATTATACCCGATTCTGAACATAACAAGCCGTATTAATAGCTTCTGCCCAGAAGAACAGTAGCAGTTTAGAATCACACAACATAGTCTTTGCCGCTTCAATAAGAGTTTTGTTTCTTCTTTCAGCCACACCATGTCACACCCCAACCTACGGCGGAAATGACGGGGCGTGAACTGATTGTCACAGCTCACAAGGTTACTATCATGAAATTATAAAGCGGCAATATCTAATTAATTTATTTATTATCAAACAACATTTATATACAACAAAAAAGAAAGAAAATTACAAATATAAAACCAACTATTCTGGTATATGTTTTATCCTAAAGTCATCTCTATGTGAGCTTCAGTTCGATAAGCAATCCAAATCTATAACCTGCATATGCGTACAAAATATATGTTTGTCAACAACACATGTTGAGTGAGTAGATCACCAGTTTTGACACAAACAAAAATGATAATAATATATAATGATATAAGTGAAACAAAATAGGCAAAACTGTTATCCGTGAGTATAAACAATTAAACCATAGCACACATAAACAATCAACCATAAAGAAAGGGCTAAACCGTTGTCATGCGAATGGGCATTGGTTACCAACTATGAGGTGTCGGCGAAACCATTGCCAATTTGATCGGGCTCCGGCCACTACGACGGTCATATGATTATACTATAATGAGATTATGTTGGACCTCTCCGAATGCGATTCAAGTAAGCAAGTAAGCAAATAGCAAGTAACATGCAATCATTCAATTGATACACAGCACAAAGATCGCAGTTTTAACTTAAGAAATAATAAGATAAATAATATGATAAATGGTACGCAAGTGTCCCCAAAAAAATTTGAAAACAAGTAAAATAGGGGAGTGATTACTCACCTGATCGGATGAACGAAATATAAATGATGATAATGAGAAAAGTAAACTCTTCGAGATATACCGTCAAGGATTCCTAGTTAAATAATATTAACAAGAATTACTTATAAATGATATAACATACTTTAATGAATTAAGATTTCGATGTGATTTGAGTTATGTTTGGGATTAAGATGATTATTAATTGATCGATTAATCTCTACGGTCATTGTTATTAATAGTCTTACTAATTATAAATTCCCCAATACTTACCCATGATATAATATTAAATACTTAAATAATTTAGATAATTAAGATATAAGATATGGTTGTAATAATAAAATATAAATAAACAAATAATTAAATATACCAACTAAATAAAATAATTTAATTGAAATATACATTTAATTATTTAAATAAATAAGTTACTAATATATAAATAAATAGATAATTATAATAATGCTTAGATAATTAAATATAATTAGTATTAAGATATTAATAAATATTTTGTTTAAATCTTTTAACGAAAATCTATTTGATACGCTTATTATTAATATATATATATATATATATATATATATATATATATATAAACAAGTTTATAAAGACGTTCAATGATGACAAAACGTGAATCAAAGTGTCGGTTTTAAATAAAAAGAATTAGATTTACTATTACTATTAAAATATACTTATAACGCATACATATACACACACACACACGTAAACGAGAACTTTTAACGAGATTTTGACAAAAGATATAACTTAATGATGTCGGTTTTCATAAGTTATTATTTGCAGTTAATTATTAAATTATCATCTATTAAAATAAGTTATATTAATTAATAAAAATAGCTAAAAATATAAATAAAAACTAAAAAACCCCTAGTGGCTGAATTCGAACCCGCGACCACCAGGTCCTAACACGCAGACGTTACCAATTGAGCTAACTGGTTTATTCATTAATAAACGAAAACAATTTCTTATATACATATGCCGTCTATTAGCCCCAATTTGCTATAAACCCTAGAATCGAAATCCATAGATTCGTTGCATTTTGGTCCAATTAACCTTAGGGTTAATGAAATAGGAACAAAGACGAACTGGAACATACACTTAATTACCTCAGAAGATCAAGCAAGGATGTTTAATCGTTCTTTAAGCAGCCGACACAACGGAGGGTCAGAACATGTATACGAAGGCTGTGTTAATCAAATTATTATTGGGGGTTTGGTTCGCGAGATTGAGATGCAGGTATGTATGTTTAGTTGTATTTTGATTATGTTTACATAACTATACATAAGTAGGGTATAAGACGGTGCGTTTAAAATAGAAATTCATATCAATCAGATCGTTTAGCATAATTACAGGTGTCGGCATCATTTATTAAGGTAAGAGGATCATGAATCACAACTTGATTCCTATATTAGAACGAGAATTGTGGTTCAAGCAAAAGGTTTGGGTATCCAGGTTGCGATATGGGTGGGATATACGGGTTTGGATAAAAGATTATAATAATAATTTTACATATTTGCTATTTAGCCCCTGTAGTTTGGAAATGGATACATTATCGTGTTAAAGTTTTGGTTTGGGATTTAAAATGCATATAAATGAATGTTTGTTTATATATATCTTAATATTAGATATATATAATAAACAACTAATGATATAATAATGATTACTCGATAAACGCGGTATGTATTAATAAAGTTTTCCGAACACAAAGGCATGTCGGGTAACGGTTAATATAATAATAATTAAAAACTTCGAGTTGTTACAGCCTCCCCTACTTTAGGGAATTTCGTCCCGAAATTAAAGATACTATATCAACCCACTTATTGTTTTGAGGAAAAGAAAATTTTAAAATATAATTTAAAATTTTATCATAACACAAAACCTTGAATAGTCAAAACAACGCTCCAAATAAAATCCGATAAGGACACTTGTATATAGGATGTACCTACGGCGTATCCACCATGTCATTATCATCTCTACATTTGTATCGTTAGCCCAACTAATTTCGGTTCTATATTATGACACACAATTGCACGCATTATGATTTCCATGCGAGGACTTCGATAATTATGTAGGCCTCCATAATTACTTAAATCGTCGGACGGTCCACATAACTCGTCCTATCGTGTGGGTTACAAAACATTTAAAAGACATGATTACTAGAGAAAACAAGAATCTCAATCGTTTTGTTTATAAATAGAAGATAGTCATGGGGTAAAATATCGGTAAAAATGAATTAAATTTTTGAGTTGTTTTAATGTTAATACTAAAATAAAATCTTTTGAAAAGGTAGTATTGCATATAGTTGTCATTGAAAATATATATTTTATTGTGTGAGCATAATCACTTAAGATTAATAAATTATTAGAATCGAAATTGTTTAAATCCAAAAACCAAATAGAGATTTGTTTTATTGTAAGATTAAGTGAATAAAATAAAATATGGAATGGCGAAATATCTTCTTTGATAAACGTAGTTATGATTGATTTGATTTATTTTATTTCAAATAACTTGATTAATTAGATATTAAATATTGGAATAAATGAAGTTGATTGGATTAAAATATTTTGATTAGGTTGCAAAGTAAGGTTTAATAGAATAAAGTTGGTAGTTTTGAGTTTGATGGACATGATTGAATCGAGAACACACATAGCGTAGGTGATTAGAGTTTCCATAGTTGTAAAATTTTCGGGGTAGCAAGGTGTAAAATTTGAGCAAACGTCGTAGCATGGGTTTTAGAATTAGATGGCATTGACTGTTGTGGAATGTCTTGTGGTACATGGCAAGTATTAACAGGATAATTGAACGATTACATTGGGTATAAAACGATATGAGGAATAGTGATAGTGACAAATGAAGCACAACGCGTAAAGTTCCGTGTTTGTGACGCTATGATTTTGTTGAGATTGATTGTTAATTGGATTAACAACATATAGTTGATATTTTAGACTTGCGTTTGTTATTGTTGTTGTCATGAGAATGAGTAGGGGTAAATGAGTTAAAATTACAAACAATTAATTTAATGAACCATGCATTTATGTTTTTGAAATTGAGTTGATATTTTAGAGATCTCATGAGCTACCTCCTTGACTATCATGTGGCTATGAGGCGGTTATATAAAATAAATGTTTGATGTTGTTGAACGTTGAGAAAGCATTCTATGATTAATAAAGATGTGATTTAATAAGAAGAATGGGTAGTTGTGTAGGTTTCATACGAGTTGTTGTTTAAAACAAAACTTAAATATGTTATCATCCTGTTTATTCATAACTTAAGGATAAGTTAGAATCCAAATTGAAAATCAATGAGTTAATTCAAAGTCTGACATGTTTTAACAAATTAAAATTTTGAGGTTGAATACTTGAAATACGTTTAATAATTTATGTATATGATACCATGAGTATTAAATTTTTTTATATTATTTAAATCACTTGAGGTATTGATATTATAATAACGTGATTAGATGAATCGGTGAAAACCGATAGAGTGTAAATTGTTTTGATTGGCTCGTGATAACCGAGTCTTGATAAACGAAGAATTTGTATCCGATCAGAAGAATAAAAATATTTTGAGTGTATGAGTAGATCGAATCAATAGTTCTTGATTCAAAAATGATTTAGTAAATAAGGAATTAAATAGTTTAATAATAAAATAATAGAATAATTGAATAGTTAAATCAAATCAAAAATTGGTTCACATAAAAATCAAACAAATAAAACAATTAATGAATGTTCTTCGAGGTGTTGGGTTTCCCGTGAGCTTTCCATGGCATTTTGTTTCCCCAACTTATTAGCGTACTAAAACCAAAACAAATGTGTTAGTCGGCCTCCCATGAGCATTACATGGCAATTTGAATGGCCCAACTTAATTAACGAATCAACGAATCAGTTGAGTTTGTCGGCCCATGAGCGTTACATGGCGATTTGACCGGCCAAACTAAATAACGAATAAACGAACTCAAGCATAAGTAGTTGAAACATCTCGTGTATCACCACGGATGCTAATGTTCCAACAAAATATCGCAAATATAACAAATTGTGCAAATGTACAGTTGGCGTGTCCATGGCGTCCCATGGGTTTTACACCCAACTAGACATTTTAAAAACAATAAAACACAATAAAGGGTGTAACCGTTTGGCCGATTACGTTAAACGCTTAAAGTGTCGATCGCATTACAATTTCCACTGTGGCAGGGAATCTTGTCACACTCCCTAATTTTAAGTGAAAACGAGCAAAAACAAAGCTAGGAAATTCGCAAGGAAATTTCTGACAATAAAAGGCAATCTAATAAAATTTAATATAAATATTTTAAGATTGAGGCATAGGCTCGAAGTTATAAAAATATTTTGAGAATGAGACATAGTCTTGGAGTAATAAAATATCTTGAGAGTGAAGCATAACTTCGGAATTATGAAAATATTTTGAGAATGAGACACAGTCTTGGAGTAATAAAATATTTTGAGAGTGAAGCATAGCTTCGAAGTTGTGTGTGTGTGCATGAAAAATAAAATAAACAATTAATTAAACAGTGAAATAAGTACCTAATCTAGCAAGGCAAATTAGTAAGCTGTAAACAATCAAATAGAATACATCAGGTAAACAAATAAGCATATATGGGGATCCTAAGCATGTTACTAAGGCACCACTCACGACCTATCTTAAACCTTCGGCTCCGATACCAATTTGTCACACCCCAACCTACGACGGAAATGTTGGGGCGTGAACTGATTGTCACAGCTCACAAGGTTACTATCATGAAATTATAAAGCGACAATATCTTATTTTCTTTATTTTTTGTTGTATATGAATGTTGTTTGATAATAAATAAATTAATTAGATATTATCGTTTTATAATTTCATGATAGTAACCTTGTGAGCTGTGACAATCAGTTCACACCCGTGCATTTCCGCCGTAGGTTGGGGTGTGACACACCATTTTGTTGTGGTGTCCGTACGACGCTGTACTGACGGAGCACCCCCCCCCCTTCTGAGCAGAAATGATTCAATGATGCATTCTTGAATTCCGTTCCATTATCACAACGAATTCTCTTCAGCTTTAAATTTCGTTGGTTCTTCATGAGCATTACAAACTTCTTGATTAAATCTGCAGTTTCACTCCTATTTGACAAGAAAACCATCCAAGTAAAACGTGAGTAGTCATCAGTAATAACAAGACAATAAGAGCTACGAGAAAGACTCAAGACATGGACTGGTCCAAAAAGATCCTTATGAAGCAGTTGAAAAACTGATGAGATAGTATTGACCAACTTCGGCTTATGAGTTTTTCGATGATGTTTACTCAAAGCACAAGCCACACACTTTTCAATAGTTACAAAATCCTTAATGGGTAAACCACGTACCAAATCATTTTTAGCAAGACGATTAAGGTTTTTAGAATTTGCATGACCAAGACGACGATGCCATGGCATGGCGTTATGTTCTGACACTTTTGAAAACAAACATGTTATTTCATCAGGAACATTTTTGTTCATGTCGATCACATAAGCATTATCTTTTCGTTGTGATCGAACAAGAATCCAGTCTTCTGGTATAATTATACCATGTTTCAAAATCAGACACTCTTTCTTACTAAAATGAGTTGAAAACTCTTTGTCACAAATTTGTGACACGCTCAACAAAACTGTGCTTCAATTCTGGAACAAAATTAACATTTTCAAATTTAAAACACCGTTACTTACAGTACCCTTCTGAGTGATCTTTCCTTTCTCTTCTCCCACAAAAGACACATACCCACCATTAAATGTTTGAATGTCGTGTAGTTGGGTAATGTACCCTGTCATGTGCCTGGAACAGCCACTATCAACATACCAAGGTCTGATGATATTCCTCCATAGCTGTCCCTGCACAAAGCGCGGGATTAGTTAGATTTTGGTACCCAGTCTATAGTTACACTGGGTGACCCTGACTCATCTAAGGTTGTCACGGTTGCCATGACATATCCTTTTGATCATCAAACGTTTGACTCGCAGACTCTTTTACCGGAGACTTAAGCAACCATTTATGCCTACCATTGTAAGATTTGACATTATAAGTACGAATGGTTGACTTCGTCTCTGATGTTTTTGGGTTAGAAAGACATAATTTTTTCTTCTCAACCTGTTTCGGTTTAGAATGTGCGTTCCGTTTTGAAACCGACGCGGCTTTTCTAACCCTATTCCGAAACATGTCAGGCTTGTTCTGATGAGAACTAAACCTGCCAGATTTGTTTCGGTTCCAATCATCGTCAGAGAAATTAGCCTGACTGTGCCTGAATTTTTGCATGTACGAATTGTGATGCACGTAGGGCATATTTCTCTGATAAAATCCATAATAGGTAACATATTGACGATGTGGACAATTTCTAGCAATATGACCAGGAGTGCCACAATTAAAACAAGTTTGACGTTTTATAAAAAATACATTTTGGGCACCTCCTCGTCTGGACTGGTTGTGTGGACCAGTTTGTTTAAAATTGTGAGGACCATTTTTAACATCCTTGAGCTTATCACCTTGTTTGTCATTTTAGCATCACTCTTTGACAAATTTAAGTGGTGTGTATTTGTTGGAATTTTTTGAATTTTTAATCTTATTAGAAACCATATTATTAGAATTCAAAGTTTCAACAGAATCAACCACACAAAAATCTTTGCTCTTTAAAACAGAGCCCACACAAACAGTCGGAATAACATAATTCAAAACAGGAAGTTTTAAAGAAACATCAGAAACAATGTCATTATCAAATTCGAAACAAAGGTCGTCTTCCTCATTAGTCCATTCATTCACAATTACTTTTTCTGCACATGAAGTAGACACGTTAGAATCGTTCACTCCTGAAGTAGACGCACTTGAGTTTACCGAGTCAGCTTCACCAGATTTTACTTGTTTGTCATATTTCATGTCTTTTACCTTTTCTTCCTGTTATCTTGTAATAGGAGTACTGACATAATTGTGGTTGTAAGACGGGGGAATTTGGCTATATCTTATGCCCTCATCTTCATTTTCCTTCCTCCACAATTGATTTTCAATCATAGAATTAACTACTTTACTGGAACCCTTGAATTTTTTAAAATCTAGTTCAGCCCTTTCAAATTTATTAGTTAGATTTGAAATCTCTAACTTGGAGACTTCCAGTTTAGCAGTTAGTTCAGCAATTTCTTGTTTGGCATCAAATAAGTGACAACATTTTATATTAAGTTTAGACTTAAGTTTTGAAAAATCCTTTTGAGTTGCGTCTATCTTATCAAGAAACCCTTTTTCATTTTTCTTAAGTTTGAAATTTTCAGATTTTATTCTTTCCATGTCTCTAAATAAGTTATTATTATGGAGCTTATATAACTCTATCTTATCAACACAATCTAAAGAACATGGTTGAAAAATTACCTCAGATGAATTTGGAGAAGTGAACGCCATATATGCGAATTGAAGTTCCTCGATCTTCTCCTCAGTAGCATTTTCTTCTCCAGTGTCTTCAACATTTGTGAAGTTTGCGGTCTGATTTCCAATGTTGAGCGGAGCCATCTGACCCTCCCAAGAAAATTGTTGAGCAACCAATCCCCTTTCACCGTTTCCTGAACTACCTCCAGCTTCACCTCTAGCATTTTCCACTGGAACTAGTGCCCTTTCCGTGTTACCATCCTTTGTTGGGTTAGTACATTCACGAGCAAAATGACCCGGCTCGTGACAGTTGTAGAATCTCAGAGTATCTTTGTTAAAACCTACCTTTTGATTATTAGGCATATTCCAATTGTTTCTACATGTCCTCTTAGTGAACTTCTTGGCCCGAAATACTGTCATGGCGATTTGCCAAGAAATATCCATCTCTTCAACATCATCGGGATGGATCTGATCAAGTTCAGCACCAACCACAGGTTGAACCAAGTCTCCAGCTAAAAATGCATTATAACAATTCATGAATCCAGCCGCTGGAGCTATATTCTCCTGAGTCTCTTTTGGAATGGAAGGAATCTGACTGGAGTTCTGACTGTAAGTTACCCCTGAGGATGAAGCTTTTCCATTTTCAGCTGAAGATTGAACAGACTTAGTGAAGAATACTGGAGCTGGTTGGGTTGGGATGGAAGATGGTTGGCCTTGAGTGGATGTGAACATTTGAATGTTCCCCTGAGGTGGTTGTTGAGCAGCATTGAACAATGAGAAACTATCTTGAGAGATGAGGGCGTTGTTGGAAGCAACGTTGTATCCAACAGCACTGTAGTAGTTTGCATGATTTATTGCATGTTGCTTGTCGTCCATATCACATGCCTGATAGAGGCCATCATTTCAGAGAGAGACATTCTGTTGAGATCTTTATTCTTTTAGATAACAGCCACATTCATATCCCAACTCTTTGGCAATGAGTTCACCAACTTGTTGTTTATCTCAGAAGTTGCTAGATAGATACGTGCTGATCTCATTTCAGTCACCAATGCTACGAACCTTTGAAGTTGAGTTTCCAACGTTTCCCCCAGAACATGATTAAACATGTTGAACTTTTGTCGCAGCAAGTCTTGGCGACTCCTTTTCATATCTTCATTTCCCTCATACACCTCAATCAACGCCTCCCACAACTCTTTAGCAGGTTGAAGTTCTCTGAAGCCAAGGGCAATCTCAGGTGAGAGTGCCATGGTTAGAGTATAAAGAGCCTTTTCATCTTCCTCCACTTTAGCAAAGTCATCATCGTCATACAATGCAACGGGCTTGACACCTCAGTTGAGTTATCCCTTTGATAAGTGATTCTTTGAGGCCTCCTAACAATACTTCTCCAAACTTTGGCATCTTTCATCTTAACATATTTCTCAAAACAAAATTTCCATTCACTAAACCCCTCATGGGACAAGAGACGGGGTATACGAGTGGTGGTCCCCATGATGGAGTTGAGTTTTGATGAAGAGAAGTGTTGGTGGAATTATTGTTAACAGTTAACTAATCCATTTTAAATTTGTTCAAGTAAATTTAGTCCAAATAATCTTATAGTCCAAGTACCAGGCCCAAATCAAGCCAATCAGGCCAAAAACAATTTGCAGATCTGTTTACCGAAAACATGATGTTGACCGAGAACAAAGTATCTGACCGAGAACTATGAATCTTGACCGAGATCTTTGACAAGATAACAGAGAACCAGATTGACCGAGAACAATTGTTGGCAGAAAACAAATATTAATCGAGAACCTTTGTTTTTCACAAACACTAAGATTTGGCCGAAAACTGGTTACAGCCGAAAACAAGAAGTAACCGAGAACTGGTTGTAGCCGAGAACCCTTGATCTTGGCCGAGAACCAATGTTATGGAGAACCAACTGTAGCCGAGAACACTGATTTTCAACAAAGGTAAATCTGTAGCGTAACAAACTTCCGAGAAAAATGGGATTTTGGTTTGTTTCCAAACCAAAACCAATCTTTTCCCAAAATTAACTCTCCTTCCTCTCCGATCACTTGTTCACCGAAAAACGAGCAAACCACCAATAAATCGACATCTTGAATCCTTGATATCATAATAACGAGCCTGAATAGGTCTAAGGCTCTGTACCAATTGCAAGTCCTGAATCTGGATCACTAAAATTATGATATCAACAAACTAAGTATTGGTGCGGAATTCCAATACTGGGTGATTCAAGAACACAAAGGAACACAAACAAGTAACACAATAGTTGCTTCAAAACACACGTATTATTATACGCCGGGTGCTTAAGCACGATGATTACAAACACGTCTAGTAAAGCACTTAGACGGCAAAACAAACAAGTGAATCAACAAAACTAAACCTTATACAATACGTAAGATATATAGGGAAACAAGACACGAGCCCAACAATAACCAAAAGCCCACCGAGATCCCAAGGGATCTCGGTTTACAAACGCGGCCCAAACACACATAGACTAAGTACAAACCAAATCAATCTAATCTAGGCCCAACAAAAGATGTTCTTTTGTCTTTTTGTGCTTAATTTAATTTTATTTATTTTAATTGTTGTTTTAAAAAAAAGAGTGTTTTGTTGATTTTTCTTTATCAACAATTATAAAAATTATAACGAAACCATGTAAATAAACGATATATACATACACACAACCATTACAACAAGTTTGTACAAATAATACAAAAAATCTATCTTAATGGCAGTGTCACGAATGTCATCGGTGCTATTAAACCTACATCTGAATCCCGGTCTATCTTCGTCCTCGCGGCCGCGCCTGACACCCGGTGTGCTCGCTTCATGGTCAAAACGTGGTGGTGGTTTTTTGTGTTTTTTATCGTCACATAATCCTAAGATTTAAGCATCGCCTGTTAAGCACGCTAGTGACGCTGCCATTTAGATATATTTCTACATTTTGTTATTATTTGTACAAATTTGTTGTAATGGTTGTGTGTGTATATATATCGTTTATTTACGTTGTGTCGCTATAATTTTTATAAATATTGATAAAGAAAATCAAAATTTTTTTTAATAAAACAACAAAATAAAAAACAATAATCAAAATAAATAAAATTAAATTAAAACTAAAATATACATTAAATATAAAAAGACAAAAAAAACACGTCTTTTTAAAAAACATATATATCACATATAGAGCTATAAGTCACTGTTAGATAAGAGATAAAAACACACGACTTTTTAGAAAACACCTATAAGTCACATATAAACCTCTAAATGTTTGGTGTGGTTAGAAAAGCTCAATTGAAAAGGTTGTTTTACCCCATTTAATGTTGAAAAGATATTGGAGTTAACGAATTTGACGATAATGCTAAAAAGTTAGCATGCTATCTTTTTTCATTTTATTATTATTTTGAATATTTTTTTTCTTAATGATGGTTTTTTTAGTTGAAATGTTTCATCTAATGTTAAAAAGATTTTAAAATAGATTGTTTTACCCCTCGTTTAACGATAAAGAGATAACAGAGTTAAGGAAATTGACGATAATCATGAAACCTTAAGGTCCCAGGTGAAAAAAAAATTGAACAAGACATGCATAAGTGGCCAAAATTTAAGGATGAGAATGATACTTTTACCCTGAAAACAATTTTATTTGATTTTGTGTTTAAAACTTCAGGTCTCGGGTTGTGAGATAAACTATGGGCTGCTAAACGTCTGTTATAGGCCCAAATGCGTATGACGTTGTTGATGCAAGCACAAAATTGGGACGAATATAATAGGAGTGATAGAAACCGATTCGAGATGGTTAATCTTTCAATAGACTC
Organism: Bidens hawaiensis; assembly: GCF_021521415.1. Taxonomy (NCBI): domain Eukaryota; kingdom Viridiplantae; phylum Streptophyta; class Magnoliopsida; order Asterales; family Asteraceae; genus Bidens; species Bidens hawaiensis. The sequence continues at coordinate 132,644 of NW_027497630.1, forward strand.
GTAGAGTGGGTTAGGCTTCAAGAACAAAAGAGAAGAAGAGATACCAAACTTGAAACAACTTTCTTATTATTTTTATTCTTAAAACGATTACAATTTTTAGAAAAAGAAAACACATAAAATAGGAAAAGATAAACAATAAAGAAACCAAGTTATAATATGATAAGGAAACTAAATAATAGATATACTTAAATAATATATTCAACTTAATTAATATAATATATCGTATCAATTCCCTGCCCCTTCAAAACGTTCTTGTCCTCAAGAACGGAAAGTGTTTTCCATGGCGGTCGCCATTCAAGTCGGACTACCTTAAGCGGGGCGGTCTCGACCGCTAGCCATGGCGGTTGCCACTCGCATTTCGTGGTTGCGTCTCCATCCGGGTAATTTGCATCTTCCAGTTGAAAGGCTACACTTTTGCTCATCGCCACTATCAATGGTCTATCTAATTTGGTTATTGAAAAAAGCAATCCATCAAATTCGTAAATTTGATATGGGCATATGTTTTGTATGCGTATTCCATATGATACAATTTCCTTGAAAGCTACATACTGAGGTGGCGTGGTTATCACATGGCCGAAACTAGTGGTGCCCATGACACCTTTTGCATCAATGTTTGAATTTATATTAGGAGATCCAACGATGATTAAAGGTTGTTTTTGGAGTATAGATAGATCATTATCAACTTTGGAAGGGGCTAGCATTGGGGTGTTTGGTGGTGGAAGCTGATATTGGGTTGTAAGGACTGGTTTTGGGTCGGTTATCATCGAGGAGGTGCCGGAAATTTTGTTGAGGGCGGTGGTAAGGTTTGCGGTTATTTGGTTCATGGTGGTAGTTAGAGAGTCAAACTGAAACTTGGCTTGGATGGCGTTTGATTCTTGTTGGATCAATAGCCGATCGATTTTGTCGACCAAGGCCATGATCATGTCTTCACGCGACAAAGGACGCATGAGGAAGATTGATGAAACCACCAAATTGATAGAGACCGATTTGAGATGGTCAATCTCCCGATAGACCCGTAGAGTGGGTTAGGCTCCAAGAACAAAAGAGAAGAAAAGATACCAAACTTGAAAGAATTTTCTTATTATTTTTATTCTTAAAACGATTACAATTTTTAAAAAAAGAAAACACATAAAATAGGAAAAGATAAACAATAAAAAAACTTAGTTATAATATGATAAAGAAACTAAATAATAGATTTACGTAAAAAAAAATTAAACTTAATTAATATAATATATCGTATCAAGGAGTCAGCCTAAGGTGTTGTAGGCTCAAATTTGGGATACAATAAGAGAATTGGGATAAAATTAGGGTTATTCATGAGCCGAGCCGAACCGAGAGAAGGCTTGCTCGTTGTTTAGCTCGTTTTAAACCAAACCGAAAGGCTGAATTTCGAACCGAGCGAAAACCGAAACGAGCCAAAATCGAATCGAGCATTTTTCAATAGAATATCGAGCGATTTCGAGTACTATTTATTTCTTTTTCACTTTAAAATTATAAATAAGAAACAAATTTAAAGGTTGTAAATAAATATATTTTATAAATAAATTAGTAGTTTTTAGACAAACGTGTACTAGATTGTAAATTTTTATTAAAAATTAGTTTGAAGTGAGATATAATGATCATGTAAACAAACTTCTATTATTCTACAAACTTGAAACGAACAAATAAAACTATAAAATTGACGGAATATGAATAATTTAAAGAGAGAAAAATAATTGTAAGCTTATATTTATGTGTTTTGTCTATATATTTATATATTTGTTCATATATAATTATATATAAATAAATTAAAAATATTCGAGCCGAACTGAACCGAACCGAGCAGACCTTTGCTCGTTGCTTGGCTCGTTTACAACCCGAACCGAGCAAAGCGGCTCGTTTTCAATCGAGCGAAAAAATGAGAGAACATTTTCTGAGCAATTTTCGAGCGAGCCGCGAGCGAGTTCGAGCGACGAACGGTTTGAACGACCATAGATAGAATAAGAGTTCAAAATTGATACAGCCTAAACTTTATTTTCAGGCAAAACTAAGACCCATATTCAACCTGAACCGCCCAATCTGAATAACCCAAGACCAACCCTATCTATGGCCACACTCTAATTGTCCATCCATTTCAAACATGTACGATTTCCTCTGTTTCGGTCTCAGTTAGGTCTAGTCTTAACATGACACACAACCTTGATAAATACAATATCTGAGTTGTTAGAAATTTGAATTTTTTGAAAGTATATAACAATTAGAAGTGTACTTGTATTTAAATTTCAAGTCTATTTTCGAGTTGAGTTTAAAATTGAGTTACAAGTAATGGGCATATTTAAGATAATACTTAATCATTTAAGACTATATATAGGTATACCTCGCTACCTTTAGCACCCGATGAGTTATGTGAGACGTATACCTAACGAGCACATGACAACATTAAAATTCAAGTATTTAACTTGATTTTCAAAGCCTGCATGTACCCTTCCTTACCTTTAGACGTGAAGTTAGAAAACCCTAAACCCTTTCAATGACATCAAGTTAGAAAACCCTAAACCTTAAAAGATATATAATTAAAAGGCTAAAAGTTTTACACCTAAGTTTGAAAGAGCAAAACTATTGATGGTGCATTTTAATGTATTTAATATTTATATAAATGTTACCTGTTTTTTTCATTTGATGCAACCAATTTTTGTTTGTCATGTCATTTCTGACGAGTGGGTAAAAGAAAGTGTTTTAATGTTTAATATTATGTGTTTTAATTGTATAAATATATCAAACACAAGTACTTTGATTGGTTTTAGTATTGCAGGTGCCTGGAACTTAAATGTATCAATTTGGAGCTTTAAAGATGATAAGGAATCGAGTTATGCCTAAAAGGAAGAAACCGGGGGAGGGGGTCGGAATGGCGAAACCGGGGGAGGTGGGGTCGGAATGGCGATCGAACATCAACAAAATGAAAAATGGTGAATCTGGTGATGCCTCCACCATAGTTTACGCTCGAGTCTGGGTAAACTACAATGTAATGCCACCGTAAAACAGATTCACCTCACTGTTAGGTCAGGACCACCATAAGATACAGTGGCCCTATCGTAGCTTAAGATGGACTTACGCACAAATTCATTTTTGATGATTTCTTCCATATTTAAGCCGGGTTTTAACCCCCAAGTCGATATATTTTCATTCCACAACCATCTTGGACGATTTTGGAGCAATCATTAATAAACTTAACACCTTCCTATCATTCATTTCTCCATGATTTCATCTTTCCAATCCATAATCAAGCTACTCAAAATGCAGAGGCAAAGCTAAACTTTTCGTGACTACTTTAGATGTAGGGTTTTTTGTATGAACTGATGATTTTGTGATTTTTATCTTATGTGTAGATTAAGCTTTCGTTTAATTAAGCCTTTATGTTTATTTGAATTAATCAAACAATTGTTTTTCTGGGATTTTTTTTATTATCAGTCAGTTGGTTTATGTTCAACAAGTAGGGTTAAGTTGTTAGTGTCATTGAACCGGTTACCTTTGATCATTAATTCTAGAGGAGTTTTATACTAATAAACTTGTAATTAAGTAGACTAAGTTCAATTGTGTCAATTAGACTAAGTTCAATTGTGTCAATTCGTTGTATTAGTTTCTGTGAATCATCACAATCAAACTATTGTGTCTAGTAATTATTAATCAATTTAAAGTAACTAATCATGTCTATGTGATTATCCATTGATAGAATTTATAATTGATTCAGTTCATTGCATTACCTGAAGTTGAAATGTGGTCACCTTTTCTCATATTGATTTTACAAGTTATAACTAAATTGTTTTATAAAGAGTTTACACATTCAAATCTTTTGAACTGCTTGGCATCCTATGTCCGCTTTAGATCAAGTAAAACATGAGTTTGAACTGCACTTTCCATTGATTTCGTGCGGATACAACCTTACTAACCAATATTAGTTATAAGTATTCACTCTTTCTAAATACTTGTTTTTTATTAGAGCACGACATCTACATCAATTTCATACTTCAAGGTTTAGTAACCATGAAAACCCATTATTAGTAAAATCACAATGCCTTAGAAACATATTATGCTAACGAATGGAGTCAAGGTAAAACGCAATTTACGCCATACCGATAATTTTATTACCATAATATCTTGTTTTAAATTAGCAAAGAAAATGACAAAAGGAATTTGATTGTAAAGGACTAAAGGGCGTCCATGTGAATCTTTCTATATTTTCTTGCTGAATAAGTTAACCCTAATGGGGCATAATTTGATGGAAATAGGTCACAAAATCATGATGGAATTTTAAATTTTAAATTTTGTGATATACTTAATTTTTAATTTTAGATTCTTTCATTGAAAATATCTTTACTAATTTTATATTATATAATCTAATAAATAAATAAATAATCAATGTATTTGTGAGAGTGATATGATTATAACACCTTATAAAAAAGTGGTATAAATATAGATTATATTCATAAAATCATTATGTATTTAAGAGTTGAATTGAGAATCATAACCGTTATTATAATCACTTTCAAATCGACCAATTTACAGACACAACGGACTACAACACTTTCATATAGCATATTCAATTATTCAAATAATCAAATAATCAAGTGTCCATGTTTTTTAAGTAATTGAGGTTTAAGTGGAAAATAATAATAATAATATTATTATTATTATTATTATTATTATAAAAGAAAATGGTAAAAGCAAGGCTGGAAAATCCATACCAGTGCTTGGATCACTTTCTTCAGTCGGTGTCACTAAAGCTTATCTTCAACTCACCACCACATGGACACTCATCACCACTACCACCACCACCTCCTCCACATCGCCGCCGTGCTCCTCCTCTTTCCGGCGACCTCGTCAATCGGAGTGAACTACGGTCAAATCGCCAACAACCTCCCTTCACCAGACAAAGCAGTCTCCTTAGTCAAATCCATCGGCGCCACCAAAGTCAAACTCTACGACGCCAACCCCACCATCCTCAAATCCTTCGCCAACTCCGGCATCGAGTTCACCGTCGGAATCGGCAACGAGTACTTGTCCAGCCTCCAAGACCTATCCGCTGCCACCACCTGGATCCAATGCAACGTCAAACCCTACCTCCCTGCTACCAAAATCACCTCCATCGCCATCGGCAACGAGGTCCTGACGTCTAACGACACCTCACTCGCCGGATGCTTACTTCCGGCGATGCAGAGCATCCACACTGCCTTAATCAACTTCAAACTAGACAAACAAGTAACCGTCACCACCTCGCATTCACTCGCCGTGCTTGAAACCTCATATCCGCCGTCCGCCGGTGCCTTCCGCTCAGATCTCAACGGCAACATGCCTCAGATTCTCGATTTCCTTGCCAAAACATGCTCGCCGTTTCTGATTAACGCCTATCCGTTCTTCGCCTACGAGCGGAACTCCAACGACGTGTCGTTGGACTACGTTCTGTTTCAACCTAACGCCGGAATCATCGATTCCGGCAACACTTTCCACTACGACAACATGTTATTCGCTCAGATTGACGCCGTACACGCAGCGCTTGACAAATTAGGGCACAAGGAGCTGCCGATTCAGATATCGGAAACCGGATGGCCGTCGAAAGGAGACGGTGATGAGATCGGTGCGTTGAAGGAGAATGCGAAGAAGTATAATGGAAATCTGTTGAAGATTGTGAAACGGAATAACGGAACGCCTGCGATGCCGAATTATGATTTGAATATATTCGTTTTCGCGCTGTTTAATGAGAATTTGAAGCCCGGACCGACCTCCGAAAGGAATTATGGTTTGTTTAAGCCGGATGGTACTCCGGCTTATGACCTAGGGTTTGGAGGTAGTTCGGGTGGAGGTAGTTCGGGCGGTCATAATAGCTCTGGAACGTTTTCGCCACCGTTAATGTTCCCGCCGCAGACTCCAGGCGTCGATGGGTATATGCCAATTGCGTCTGCGGTACGTTTGTTAACGACTAAATGTCACACTATACATGTTTTCGTGTTAGTTATTAAATTATTTAAAAATTGAAGCATGATGGTGTTAACTACTATTTGTTTTGCAGGGAAGATTTAATATCAGAATCATTAGCACAATATTGTTGTCGACGGTGGGGTGGATTGCATTGTTGTGAAAAGTTTTTAGTTAATTATTTGTTTATTGTACAATCAGCATCATTGAAATAAAGAGGAGGAAGAGTCAGTAGAACATGTATTTAATATGATTGTAATGTAATATAATATATTAATTAATGGTATATTAGCATGCTTATTATTTTAGTCATTTAATTGGTTCAACTAATTACATTACATAATTTGATAATAAGAGAAAAAGATGAGTATGTTATGTTGTAGTTAAGGATGGATATGGATTTGAAACATGTGGCATCCGAAGCTTGTATTCGTTTGGGAACATGTTTGGATTTTAGAACCTTTAACAAAGATGGAGAAAAGAGGGGTCCATTTCTCACATGCAAACATATATAACTATAATTACTTTTAGAAAAGGTTACATTATATACAATTGTTTTCAGAAAATAGCGTTGGAGAGGGAAAAGAGAAAATGTGTGTATTTAAAAGATGAGCGAAAGAAAGATGTAGCGTGTTTGGGTGTCTTTGAAAGTGGATGTATTGGAGATGCATAAGTTTTGAACAGGGATGAAAATGAAACCCGAATTTGATGGGAAAACATGAAAAAACCGACATAAATGGGACGGGTAATACCAGGCCCATTAGAGTTTGGATTAGTTTTGAAATTTTTCGTGGGTTTGGGACGGGTTGGGGATTTCTAATATACCAAATTACCCGACCCGATTACATAAACCCATTTACCCGATTATATACCCGATGTACCCGATATAACTTATTATATTATATATATATACTATATTCCATATATATTATTTGTCGAAACTTGTTTATGTCAATTACTTGAGACATTTTATGTTTATGGTAACTATCTTTGTAATCAATTAGTTATATTTTGTCAAAACCTGGTAGAAACCTAGTGAGATTTAAGCCGGGTATACCCACGAGTATTTTATCAAACCCCGATAAGAAGCCCGAAACTCGATGGGAAAACCCGAAACCCAACGGTAATTACCCGATTAAAACCCGACGGGATTGGGACGGGTTTGGGACGGACTTTCCCATAAAACAATGAATATGTATAAAAAAAACTTGTGCCCCCCGAAACTTATGTGCCCAGGCCGATTGTGCGGCTCGCACGCCCTCCGAGCCTCCCATGATAACCGGGTATGAATTTAGGAATACCTAAACCCGACCCATTGCCATCCCTAGTTTTGAATGAATAATCATACATCATAGATTATGTTTGGGTGTCTACGAAAGTGGATGTATCGGAGATGTATAAGGTTTTGAATGAATAATCATACGTCATAGATTATGTTTTAACCAAGTGGTATAACATGATTAATAAGCGTATCATGTTTAAGAAGTCAGTGGCAGACCTATAAAATTTTTTATGAGGGGGGGGGGGCGGAAATATTTAGGGTTTGTTTGGTCACTAAAAATATTTTCTGATCGGGTCATACTAAAAAATAAAAATATATAATCAAATTAAATTTTGTATCACTGGAAATATTTAGGGTTTGTTAACAAAAGTACGTCAAAAACACATTACAAATACATAACTAATAGCGAAACTAGAAAGTTTTGAGCGGAGGGTCTTAGTGTATATTTTGTTTAAGATCATGTACATTATAATAACAAGGCTTTTACAAATGCAAATTAACAATTTAGCAAAATAACAATACTTTTTTACTAATGTAAAGTAAAAACACAAATAAAGTAAAATAGTAAATAAATTAAAACACATGGATATTTTTTACTATATACATAAAGTTGACACTAAAGCATTAATCTAAATATCAATATTTATTTGATAAGAAACTACCATGACAGGCTTTACTGTATAGATAAAGCTTATTTAGCAAAATATCCTTATCAACTTATCTTCTTCACATCGCTCTTCACTCTACGCCGGCACTATTTTCACACAAATGAAAATTTTTCAGTGAAAGCTTATTTTTCTTTTTCTTAATGATTTCAATAGTTTAAGTGGGCAATTGCTAAATTTTATAAAGGGTGATTGGGATTTTCACGTATGTATAACATTAAAAATGAATATTTTAAGGTGGGCAGTTGCCCCCTTTATTTCCCACTAGGTCTGCCCATGTAAGAAGTATACGTAGGTAGAATGTTGAGATGGATGTGTGGTTATATAATGCTAGACCGGATAAGATATGAGTTTTTTTGGGGGATGCTATGAGTATCTAGCAGCGCATCAAATACAATAAAGAAGAGAAGATTGAGCTGGTTTGGACATGCGAAGAGTTGTAGACGATAGAGTAGCGGGAACCCTCATAAGGAGGGAAGCCAAATTGACTTGGATGTGTGGATTAGTCAGAATTACTAGAGTTGCACCTTTTGAAGAAGCATTACTTAGTTCATGAAAAAAGATAAACGTTAGGTGAACTTATAATGTGATTGTCTTCTGTATTGATGTAGACATGTTGTCTTTTGATATTATATTTCTATATATGTTCCGTTTCATTTTATTTTCTTACTGGTAGCTTTCTATTTATATATCTTGAGCTCTATTTATTGTTTGTTGTGTTTTTTTAAAACCAAGGGTGTTTACCAATAATTTTGCTATTTGTAACATTTACTGCATATGGCTGTTGTATACGACTTTATACAACCTGATTATAATTTTTTAAATTGATTGAAACATGTTGAACTCGTTTCCAAGTATCCAGGTTACGTTTATTATGTGCATATTAAGATATTTTCTTTTAGCAACTAGTAAACATAAAAGAAATCATCTAACACAAGTATAACATTCACAACATAAAGAAAGAGGTTAGAAATATTATACCAAGCACCCATCTAACAAGTTTTCTAAACCACCTTTAGGCAAACACAAGTACAAGCTCTACTTAAACATCATTCACACTAACTATTACTACTCATTTATCCTACTTCCAGATATTAAACAGAAAAAAGCTCCAGCACAACATACCCTTTCTCCTAACCATTTACCATTTAAAGGGCAATTTTATACTTCAACACCGTTATGACGTCCCCGTTTCATCTGAGCTGGCAGACGCCTCGTTTGGACCCGATGTTCTCCCATCTTGCATCTCTTCATCACTGTATGCACTCTCTTCACTAGAATCAGAAGACGACTCGTTTTCATCACTCACAACATCCAATTTACGTCTCCTTCTAACATCCTTAATTGCTCTTCCTTGCAACGCAAGTCGCCTATGTTTCCTTGCTCTGCATTTCCCCTTCGAGTAGTCATTGCTATCAATGTCCTTTGTGTTTCTGTCTGTGCTGTAATCATCTTCTGATTCGGGATTCGCCACGTCAGCATCAGACTTCCGTCTTTTCCTCCCAGCATTTGTCTAGAGCACAGGTATTATAAAAATGAGAAGATTTACAAAGAGATAATAATGAGAAACAGCTTGTTTTTATAAAAAAACATAGACCTGTAAACGAACCGAACATTCTGTTAAATGTGTGACGAGAAGTTCATTTATGTTAACAAATGAACAAACATGAATAAAAGTTATCGTTCATTTAGTTCAACGAACAACAATGAATGCATGTCACACTCGTTCATTTATGTTTGTTTACTTAAACTTTCTCTCATTCAAATTTATATGTGTGCGTTCTTCATTTACATGTTCGCTCATTTACATTCATTTGTCCATTTATTTAATTAACAAACCAACATTAGCAATTTTTTTTTGTTCATTTAGTTAAATGAACAAACACTAACACATGTCACTTATTTAGGCCTGTTCATTCATTTAAATGTTAGACCATTTAAATTCATGTATCCGTTTGTTTATTTAAACAAACAAAGATGAACAAGAGTTTTTGTTCATTTAGTTAAACGAACGAACAAGGACACATATCACATTCGTTCATTTATGTCCGTTCATTTAAACGTGCACTCATTTAAATTTTTTGAGTTTGTTTGCTCATTTAACATTCGTTAATTTAGATTCACTGATGTACGTTTCTTTATTTACGCTCGTCATATTTATCAAAGGCGCTAGGTGCACTCAAGGCGCTAGGTGCACTCAAGACGCATAGGCCTCGCCTAGAACCTAGGCGGTAGGTGCACTCAAGGCGCATAGGCCTCGCCTAGAGCCTAGGCGCAAAAAGAGTGAGGGCCTAAGGAAAAAAAGCACACTTAAATAAAAAAATTAAAATGTATTAATATATTATGCCTTAGAAAGATAATACTATTCTTCATATAAAAAAACAAAAGCTATTATATAACATTTATTATCATCTAATTATTACCAAAAGTTCTAAAGAAGTCAAGATTCAAATGTAATTCCAAAGCTTGAATAACAAATTGTACGGAGTAAAGTACCAAACGTTCAAAATTCAATACCAAAACGTTCAAAACATGAAACTAAAAGTTCAAAAAGTAGTAAATAGTAAATGTTCATATAATCACTGTTCTTGATCCATCATCGATACAATGGAGGTGTCGTTAACTTCAAAAGGCGAGGGCCTAGGAACTAGAGGCGCAAAAATTGGGCCTTGCTTGGAAAATAGCCTAGGTGCAAAAAGCCAAGAAGCGAGGACTTTCAATAACTATGACATTGGTTAGTTTAGGTTTGTTTAACTTTGTTCGTTTATATTCACTTAAATTTCTTAAGCCCAATTACAATTTGGTCTAGTTTTATGAAATTAAAATTACCACCCATTAGAATTTAGTCCACGTTCACATTTAATTGGTAGTCACGTTAGTTCATGTTCGTTTGTCTACGTTCGTGAACCACTCTTTAATACTACTAACGATCGAATGAACATGAACACAAACAAACACGTACACATTCATTTTCTTAACGAACAAACATGAACAAGAAAACCTTGTTCGTTTAACTGTTCGTGTTCGGTCGTTTGCTCGACTAAAGTCAAACAAACATCCCACGTCCGTGTTCCTTCAATTCGTTTACAGGCTTAATAGAATGTATACCTTAGGACCACGGTCGACCAATCTGGACCATTCACTTCGGTTCCTCAAGCAATCCAGAACTGCTTGCGAGTGGCTTGAATACGCATAACGCTCACCATTATGCTTACGCAAATTAGGCCAGTGCTGACATAGGACAAATAAATTGTCAAAAATATTAACCATTAAACCGTAAAACAATCAAAAGAAATAAAACAATAAATGCATATTCCATTTAGATCTATACCGGTAAAACCGCAATGCAGAGATCTTCATACGCCATCCGCTTACCTTTACTCATAATGTCAGCAATCAAACCTTAAAGTGGAAAACAACAAAAAAAAATACATGTGACAGTTAGTTCCAGAACACAGTCCGGTACTAGATTAGGTTAAATAAACATACCTGGTAGCGTGCGATGAGTGGGACCACCAGTTTCTTCATCAGAAGCGTTTTGCGGTGTGTTTTCATTAGCTTCATTAGATGAAGACGGACCACTGCTCACAGTTTTTGCTGAACCGTTTTTCACATTCTCGTGATGCTTCCTTGAGTTAGTTACCTTTTTGGTTCCATCAAACTCGCGTGAGTTGCTGGATCCGTTATTTGATGATTCCTTATTTTTCTTTCGTGGCACCTGTTAAAAGTTTCCATATTTAGATCACGTGCGCGATAAAATTAATATCTAAAGTAAATAATAAAGCTTACCAGGCCAGTATCTTTCCCTACAGAAGATGATGTTCGTTTCATTAACGTGCTGGTTGTAGGTGTAGTAGATGCTAGCTGAGGTAAGCTGCCAGCTTGGCGCATACGTGGCACCCGCGGTACTCTTGGAGAACTATTCAATTCTTGATGAAGAAGTAGCGCAAGCTGCAGAAAAACACATAGAATTCATACCTTGATATATTTCAAATTTTAAAACATTCAAATTATTAATACTTTTACCTCTTCGTCACTTAGGGCTGCAGCTGAGCTGGCAGTGTGAGGCAGATGAGTCTTTGGAGCAGGTTGTCTATTTATCTGACTCGTTTTTTCACCTTTTACTGATAAATCTGAAGTGCTTTTGTTTTGTTCATGTGCACCGCTCTCACTTCGTGATGAGTTTGCTGAGTCAGCAGATGAATCTTTCAAATCAGATGAGTTCTTCTTGGGAACATGAGCATGTGACGAAGACGACCTGCTCAAATGTGACGATTTTGGGATAGATGCAGACGATGACTTTGGAATGTCTTTCACTAATTTCTTATCCCCATTTTTCAGTAATTCACTTGAAGCATTATTATTAGTATTATCTTTTTTACTCTTACCACTACTATCAGAAGCTACTTTCTGTTTGCCATCTGTGTTAAAATATTTTGCCTTATCAGAAATGGACGGTTTTGAAGAAGATTTTCCAGAAGATTTCCCAACACTCACTTTATGTGATTTTGATTGGCCTTCTGAAGATACCCTAATGGAACTTTCTGAACTCTTCATTTGAGCCTTAGGCTGGGTGGGCCCAGTTGGCCCACAAGAAGGTTCATCTCCTTTACTATCAACATTTTGAACCTTTTGTGACACAGATAATACGGATTCTTTCTTCATTTCAATACTTGCAGATGCAGAATCATCTTTCTTGGAACTATCTACCTTTAAATCAATATTAGCAGAATTCTGATGATTGATTTCTACTGGTGTTATTTCAATTGTTGCATTGAGTTCACTACTTAGGGCTGAGTCAGCCTTGTCAAGATTGTTTTTATTGGACCTAGTTCCATTACTTCTACTGTACGTTCTTCCATTGTTATTCACGTCATCAACTGCATCATGACCAGCCTAAAAAAGGTAGTTTAAACCATGTTACACATAAATGCACTTCAACAACAACATTAAATATAAACCAAACTTAATAAACTTCTATCTATAAAAAGAGGTGCAGACAATGCTCTAAATTGTGACAGACACATAGTTATCAAAAGCGTGGCTTTTGCCGCCTAGGCGATTTTTCAGGCGAGTCGGTGTTCCATTGCCTTCCAAGAATAAAGGCTCAATTCTGGGAGATGAATTGGTTTTTGATCTTTTTTTTTTAATTTTTTTTATTTATCTTGATTTTATTTGTTTATCACTTATCCCATTTAAAACATTTACCTAAAAATAATCCGATTAATAAACTCAAATCTCGATCAACAATCTATGATTAACTTAATTAACAGAAATGCATGTTTATTTAGTTGAATTGTTTACTTGATACCAGGTTAAACTTAATAAAATTGAAGATTCATGCATTGTATTAAACATAACAATGATGAATACTTTTATGAATAATTGAATACTTTATGAACCTTTTGTTTTCAAGTATATACATTTTGGTTTTGGTATTTGAGATGATTTTGGTACTTTAAGTTGAATTTTATGGCATTAGAATATCTTGGTACTTGAAAAGAAGTGTGATAATCCATTACATAATATATTTTATTTTATTTTTTATTTAAGTGCAGTTTTTTTATCCATAGGCCAGCGTTTTTTTTTCGCCTTGCGCCTAGGCCCCCGGAGAAGCCTATGCGCCTAACGCACTTGATACACAGATAAAAAAACATCTGTGTTGTGTTTAAACTAGTCTTAATGTTTATTAAGCTGGTTATAGATTAATGAGAATTAAGATCATGCATTTATAAAAATGAGTTACATAATACGTTGTTACATACCTCATGTTCCATGGTATTAGTATCCGTATGATTGTGTATTAATGATGATGGCATGCCATCCCCTGTTTGATTACAAATCTCAATACTTGAAGGAACTTGATTTCCATCATTTTCTTCCATTTGTTTTGCTTCTCTTGATGGATTTATTCTACAATCATCAATAGATACATTCTCCAACGGGTCGTTATTGTCAAGGCAATCACCTGATTTATGATTTGTTTCTAATTCTGCCCTTGAGCTTTCATGTTTATGACTGCATATCAGACTTCAAAACCTTAACACCTTTGCCTTCATTTGATTCTGATCTCTTTGCATCACTTGATGCAGTGGCCACTAGTATAACAGAACAAAAAAGCGTACTATTAAAACTTTCTAACTATTATTCAACGTATGCAATCCTACACATATCAAAACTAAGCAACATAAAAGTCATAACAATACCTGAATCAGATGCATGATTGCTCGTCTTCTTAGAACCTTCATCTTTTTCTATAGATCTGAGTTTTTTCTTCCTGTTCTTGTCACCTGTATGAATCACAATCGGTTTCATTAAACTCTTTTCTTTCCTCAAACCACTCTCCTGGCGTCTACCGTCACCATTTCCAACTTCTTGCTTCTTCGAATTAGTACTCGGTGGGCCCATATCCAACGCAAGCAACCCATTAACCTGACTTTTTAACCCACCAAAACCATTCTCCTTTGACAACGAAAACAACGCGTCAGCACCATTACTATCATGGATCTCAACTTCTTTATTATTGCCATCATCATCACGCTTATTATCCCAACAAGGGAACTCCCTATACTGATAATTAAACTTTTTCGGAACATAACCTGTGCACTTCCAAAGCTGCGGGCTGAAAACCGACGACACCCCATTAAACAACGCGGCATCACCACCCGGAACACCGTGCACGTGCACCTTTTCCTCCAAAGGAATCTCCGAACAAACCTGAAACGGATTCTGAGGCGGAAAACTTATCGGATAAGGATTCTCCAACCTCAACGTTTTTGTGGGCAATTCCACCAGCAACTGCGCAACCTCGGTCTCCTCACTCTCTTTCCTAAGCTTCTTACTCTTACACTTATCACAAGCAAACAACTTCTCGCTCTTGACATATCTCGAACACCTGGTGTGCACCCAAACGCCACATTCATCACAATCAACCATCTCCTCCCCATCATCAAAATCAACACCGCAAACGCAATCCACGACCCACGACTCATCCCCCCAGTCATCCGGCGTGTCGGATATCGTCGGGAGACGATGCGATCGGCTTTTCATCGGAAAAAACCCTAATTCTAAACAAACCCTAAAAGGCTAAAATCCAAAACCACTAACCAGACCTAAAAACCAATCAAAACCCACTAACCCATAACCCGATTCGTCAATTACAGTAAACCCAGATACAATTTCGTTGATTGTTGCATCAAGCAAGTGAATTTATATGAAATTAGGGTTTCAAGAATGATGAAAACAAAGAGGAATTTGCACCTTGAGATAAGCAGTTGAAGGAGAATTGAAGAATACGTAGTGATGTGATAGATTGTTTGTTTATCTGAAGGTGGGTGTCTCTGTGGACGTGAAACTAGCCGGAATGAAATGATAATAATAATAATAATAATAATAATAATAATAATAATACGGGGTTATGACAGACTATGAACCAGCTTGGAGGTGGGTTGTTAAAATAATGGGCCTTCATGTGTTTCTTTTAACTTATTAGGCCCAATCTATTTGTTGTTTCTTTTTTTTCTCTCTTTTAAACATAACTAGTAAATTACCCGTGCATTGCGCGGGGAGAAATCAGTCAGTAAAACCCGAAGGTGGTAGTGAGAGTGAATGCGAATTTGGAGGATATTTTCAACGTGCATTACGGTATCGAAACTAAACCTAAAAGAGTTCGTTAAATTAACTTGTTCTTTTTTTTAAAATAAAAAAGTATGTATAGACGTTGGTAAAACCCGACAGTGAGTAGACGTGAATTCGATCAGTATCGGTTACATTCGTTACAGTATACACAACGTGGGTAAAACTTGGGCGATGTCGGTCTTGGACGTTGAGGAGGTGAGTTTGGACAGTTTCTCGTCATGTTTGTTATGGTTTCAGTTGCGTTCATTATTGTACCAAACTAAAACATAAAATAAAACAAATTTTGAGGTGGAATAATGGGGTGGTGTAGGTCGTTAAAATTTGGTGTTGGTAAAACCCGAGCGTTGCCGGTACCGGAGTCTACATGAACTTGGTTGTCACACCCCAACCTACGGCGGAAATGTCGGGGCGTGAACTGATTGTCACAGCTCTCAAGGTACTATCATGCAATATTTAAATGATAATATCTATTAATTTTATTCAATTTTCAAATAAATCAAATACAAAATACAACTCATTAAACAAACAATAAACACAAATTTAATTCTTGATTTTATCTTTTCTAACATAATTCTTCACTAAATCTTCACAAAGTCTTGCAACTAATTCAAGCGATAACCTGCATATGCGTATAAAATAGAATTTTGTCAACAACACATGTTGAGTGAGCAACACACCAGTTTAGTTGTACATGTAGTATATATAACAAAATACGTAGCTACAACAAGTCATATGAAAATAACAATTTAACCAAGTAAGCAAGTATAACTGAGATGTCGAGAAGCACAAAGGCTAACGATTGGCGTATGATCATACTAGACTGAGATTATGTTGGACCTCTCCGAATGCGGAAGCATACAAAGCAAATAAGCACATAAACAAGTAAGGTATAAGTTGTTAACACATAAGACAAAGTTGCAGTTTTGTGTATAAGTATATATGGGAAATATATTTATGCATATGTCCCCAAAACATGGGAAAACGAGTAAAAAGGGGGAATGTGGTACTCACCTCGATAGACGAACAAAAGTGAAAAGAGGATATTAAAAATGATGATTCGCGGAAATCACGCGTTGACGATAAGCCTAATAAGGGAAAAGAGAAATACGGATATGCTAAGTTAATGAACTAGACGATTATGAGAACTCGATAATTATAATTATTAATATTATATTCTTTTTAATCATGCATAATATAATATTTTATAAAGATATTATATGAAAACAATTATTAGTTTATTAAATTATATAAAAATATCATATAAGTAAAACCCATCTTTAAAAATATTATTTGTTTATTAATCCGTTTAAAAGTATATTATAATATTTTACTATATAAAAATATTATTGAGTAAAATACATCTAATAAAATTATTAGTTCGTTAAAGTGTATAAATATAAAAATTTACCTTACAAATATCTATTAAATCTATAAATCCAATGTATTAATAAATACGTGTTATTATTTATACATGAACGGAAAGATGCGAGGAAACACGATTAACAAAATATGATTTATATTATTATTTATTATTTATTAAAATATGATTTAAAAACAAAAGATACCAATATATATATATATATATATATATATATATATATATATATATATATATATATATATATATATATATAAACAGGGTGTCAGGGACTCAAACACTCGACCTGCCACTCCGAATGCCATGTATTAACCAGCCGTGCTAACCAGCATATGCATTAGATCTCAGAACCAAATATTTATAAGCAGAAGTAGAAATAACCAGGATAAACCTATGAACCCTAAATCATTAATCGATCAAACCATTGATTATTTGATTAATTAACCATAGGGTTAATGCATTAGGATGAACAACGAACTTAAACCTGTATTTAATTACCTGAAACATCTATGGATTGATGGTGAAAGACGAGCACATAGACGCGGCCAAAGAACAACTCAGAACGGACAGTAGCAGCAACTATAATATAATTAACTAAGGGGGTTAGATTGGCGATCATATGAGGGTTGTTTCTGGTGGTTTAGTTGAGTTATTAACATCGATAGCTTGTATAACAAGGTTATGTTGTTGTCGGCTTAGTTAATTAGGAAAAACGAATCATAGATTGATTGAATTACTTAATTAAGTTATCAGTTAGGCCGAAGATGATATTCCCAAAACGTCCAATGATTTAATTTCCATAATCGTTACGAGAATTGAGGTCCAAGATATTAGAATCGTAATCGGGTCTAATAATAGGGTAACGGGTTGTCGGATCTGGATCACGGGTAATAAGCTTGGTGTGTTTTAATATAATAATAATACCAGAAATTGCAATATGGTCCCTATAGTTAGAAGGTGAAAACAGATTGGGGTTAAAGTTTTAGTTTGGGCTAATTTAGCCAAAAACATGAAAGTTATAATTACAAATAATTAAATAATATAACAATAATTTAATTAACTAGATAAAAGTGATAAAATTTCCCTAGCATACAAATGGGTCGGGTTTTAATATACATATTAAATCTTGGAAAGTCCGAGTTGTTACATTGGTCGGTTTACGTCATGCTCGTTACAGTACCGAAATTAAAAAAAATTCGTTCGGTTACATTCTTCATGATATCGGAACTAAAGCGAAAAATAAATAAAAGTTGAGGCGAACCAATGGGGTGGCGGGATCACTAAATCTGGGTGTTGTTCAAACCCAAGAAAATTATCGGTCCCAGGCGTTGTTCAAACCTGAGAATTATCGGTCCCGGACGTTGAGGTGGTCAGAGTACGCGAATTAGATGGGTTAAACAAAAAAAATACATAAATAAATAAAATTGATGTTCAGTTGGTATAAAAAAATAAATAAATATTAATGCATCTTGGCCAAGATTCGAACCCGGGGAAATGGGTAGAACAACATCAAACCAACACACCCCTACCACCCGAACAAACTTATGTGTTTGCAATTCATAAATATCTAATATATCTGAAAATTAAATCATGACGCTTATTTCACTTTGGTGGCACTAAAAGTCTCATTTACTATATATAGATAATATACTAGCTTTGAAACCCGTGTAATACACGGGATGCATAATAGAAATACTATTAAACTATAGAAGTTAAATGATTAAATTTATAAAGTAACTATTTTTATCATATTAAATGGTTTTATAGGTTCAAGATATATTTTCTAATAATATTCATACGAATGTGTGGTGTATTCTTACCCATTTTTTTTCATAATCATTGTGACATTCGTCATTTTTGGTTTAATTCGTATTTGTATTTGTATTGGAAAGCCGACCCATTTTGTCTTTCGGATCCTTCGTTATTAATAAAATATTGGGTTTTATATTTCATTTATGTTATACAATTTTCGGATCAAGAAAACATCCTTTACTGTACCTTAAAACACCCTTTTTATTATTAAAACCGACTTAAAATGAACTTCAGGGACCTAACTCACCATTTAACCAAAGCTGGAGACCCAAACCCACTCCTTTGGGCGTGGCGTCGTGCGGCCATGAAGGGGTGAGGTGGTCGCGCAACACCTTCACCTACCTGCAGGTGCACCAGCTCGTTTTTGGTTGTATTATACATTGTTTGACCCTCTAAACCAATCAAAATGCATGCAAATCCCTTGATAATGACATTATTGATAACACTTACTTTTTCCCTATAAAAACAAAGCTAATACACCCATTTTAGGTTGCTCTTTCACATCAAACACTCCCCATCTAAGTTCAAAGATTCATCTTTCAAACTCTTTATAGTTTGACTTCTCAAAGTCAAAATACAGTTAACCTTTTATTCTAACTAATTCTTGGTAATTAAAGCTTGTTATTATAGTTTGTTTAAAATATATTCCCCTTGTTTCTTTGTCTTTCCCTTCTATGACCATGGTCGGGTTAGATGTTATTGCTATTATAAGGTAAGGCTACATGGATGGCTGTTATAATCCTTGTTAACACTTTAATTCATTTAAGCTTATTAATGTTCTTTAGTTTCTAATTATTTTAGTTTCCAAATCATTTTATTGAGTTCTATGGTATTGGGTATGTGGTAACCATTCTCGGTTTCATTCCGAGTCAAGGGCCGAACCAAAACCGAACTTTCGTTTAGATACTTTATTATTAACATGTTGTATGTAAGACTTGAGTATTATCATTTCTATGTTTATTCTAATAAGTTCTATGGTATTGGGTATGTGGTAACCATCCTCGGTCTTATTCCGAGTCAAGGATCGAACCAAGATCGAACTAAACCGAGTTCACTCGCCTAAGACACACTAGTTGTGTTTTGGGCCACATAATCTCATATTTTTCCTCAAATCTATATTATAAACTAATTTTAATTATTTTCTCAAAATACTTGGCATGTTTGATCCAACTTGATATTATAACAAGTTTGGACCAACAAAGCCAAACACTCGCTTAACGGACATTGAGGTTCTTCCTAATAGAACTACACACTTGGTTAAGTTTCTTTTAATTTCATTGAGTTATCTCATAACATTTCTCACTTTGGAATCTCGGCTTCGGGCTTGGCCAATTATCATGACTCGAACCGACAAATCCGAACACTCGTAAAATCTCGTTTTGGTATCTATTTAACGAAGGGTCTTGGAATATCGCAATTATACCCAAAATCTACTTAACAAAGGTTAAGTAAAACTAATAAAGAGAATACCGAGACCCGATTTCGAGTAAACTTACTTTTCAAAAACTATTACTTAAATTTCTGATGTATTTACACTTTAACCTTCAAACTTTAATTATTTATCATACTTGTCATGTTATTTTACTTTAAAGCTTTAAGGCCATCTACTAACTCAAGACCCTCTTAATCTAGGTCTTGCTCGTTGAACTTACCTTTCCGTTTTATCACAAACTAATCATTCAAGTTACTTATTTCATGTGAGTACATTTCATCCCCCGTTTTCATTTTTATACTTTGGGGGTAACGTGCATACCTATTCAAAACAAGAATGATCTAAGATACTAGATCCTCAAACCACAAACTCTAGGGTGTATGATACTTAGAATAATTGTCCTATTGTGTTATATGTTTCATATGCTTTATGTGCACGAGTGTTTATTTTGATGTTGTTGTTTAGCCTCAATAAGTATGATCATACTACCCCAAACTACTTAGCCTTGTGCTAGTAGAATAGGGCCCCATTATCTGAGTATGTTGGTTGTTCCCAATTTGAAAGGATCCTCATTTATTTATGATTTATATACCGCAATTGTCGCTTTTATTTATAGTTTCATATACGAGTTGTGGATTTTGTCTCATATTATATATACTCAAAACTATGAACTTGCTCACCAAAGTGTTGACAAAAATATATTTTATGAATTGTTACAGGTTTGAAGAGTTGAAGACACTATTTTATTTTGAGACCGTTTAGGTTATTAGAAGAATGAACAATTATTTCTTGTGTTTGGTGTTATTTTGTATGAACAAGTTGTGTTACTTTTGATGATTGAATGAGTTGTTTAAATACTGTTACTTAAATAGTGTCTTGTGTTCTTGAGCAATCCGTTGCACCGCGGCATGTTCCGCCGCCTTTGGTCGGGGTGTGACAATCATGAAGATGACGCACCTAGTGATTTTATAAGTTACACATATATATATTTTTTAATGAAATAACGAATTCTAACAAAATATGATAAAATATTTCATTATGAATGACATAAGAAAAAGAACATCATATATAAAATTAACTTGAATAAAACTCGCTTTTCTATTACATTTTCGAAAGAGATTTATGAAAACTCCATGGATCCAAGGCGGTTGAATGAATATTTGAAAATAAAGTTGTTATTCATTCTAAATTTCTTTTCTTTTTATCATCTTATACTTTCAAATATCGTTTATTGAATTTTAGTACATTCATCTCCTACACTAAAGAATGTATATATAAAGATTAATTTAAAAAAA
Source organism: Bidens hawaiensis (assembly GCF_021521415.1). Taxonomy (NCBI): domain Eukaryota; kingdom Viridiplantae; phylum Streptophyta; class Magnoliopsida; order Asterales; family Asteraceae; genus Bidens; species Bidens hawaiensis. The sequence continues at coordinate 154,095 of NW_027497630.1, forward strand.
AAGGGTAGATCGGATTTCATTAAAGGTATAAATATTTTGATTATATTGACATAAATACCCGTATATTTTAGTCCCTATAACTTAGGTAATTAGTTATTTGATTAAAAAATGAATTGATATGTTTTGATTACACTAACATAAATATGTTTTCATTAAAAATAGATGAATAGTTTGAGCGGAAAATTTAGGCTATGAATGAATCTGCAATTGACCGCTTTCTTAATTATTATCTTTTATTAGATTAGGTACATAGATGGTTGGGTGTGAACTATTATGTTTAATTAGTTAATGTTTGTATGCGATATTAGGTTAATTGGAACATATAAGACAGTGATAGAGATAACACAAAAACAATGGATTTCGCTACCAATATATGAATCTAATGCATTGTTGATGGGGAGTTGTAAATGTTAGACAGAAAGGTAGTTACAGAATATTGAATGCCCTCTTTTCATCTAAGAGATAGTTTTTTATATCACTGGGAAAGTTAATTGCGGAGCGTTAAATGTTATTCACCATGAAATCATGGGCTCGCCGTCTTTAACTGTTTCGCCAAGCCTTTATCCCGCGGTTACAAAAGGATATTCGGTGCATAAAGGCACATATAATTTATTTCCAATTCAAATACTAGGTTGTTACACAATGAATCAGGGATGTGGAGTAATAAATGCTAAACAAATAGAGCACACATAGAATAGTGAATGCCGTTTCCTCAACAAGTAGAATATATCATTAGGAAAGTTAATTGAAGGGCTGTAAATTATCTTCATCATGAAACCTTGGCGTTGTCATCTTCAACCTATATGTATGGATTTTATCTGCTTATTATAAGGAGACACAGGGGAAAAAAGCTAAAATCTGTTGGGTATTGGTCTGCATAAAAAACTTAGAGTGCACTACAAAAATAGTGACCATTAGAGACTAAACAATCTTGGACTAATTTTTTAGTCTCAAATATGTGGTTTTCGAGACTGATTAATCAGTTACTAATAATATTCGGAACTGATTTTTATGTGATTGCTGTTAGGGACTAATAATTAGTCACTAATACACAAACACCTTGTTTGACACTAAATTTAAGTTACAAATATGTGTAAGACAATATAAGGGTTTGAAGAAAAACTTTTTGGCGACTGAATTTCAGTCCTAAATATGTTCCTTCTATAGTGAAAAATAACAAAAATGTATTGGAGACTAATTTTCAGCCTTTACTATAGACGTGACATATCATAAACTAAAAACTAGTTCTTAATATTCTTAAACGACTCGAATTAGGGACTGATATTTAGTATTAAACGCCATTTATACATGAAAAGATCAAGGAGCGATATTTAGATTTCAATTATTTGGTGCCAATTCTACCGCTTGAAAAGGCCCTTGTTTGAAACCAATATTCAGTCTTGGTATATATTTGCAGATCAAATAACTATGGACTAACATTCGGTCACAATAATGATTTTATTCTACTATTTTGAGAGACTGACAAACTGGCTTAACAATTTATGCCATATTTGTTAGTGAGCGATCTTTAGTCTCTAGTAAATGGGAACATATTAGAGACTGAAGTAATGGTCCGTCATCAATTATACTTAATCAGAGTAAATGGCGGTCAATTACAGTCATTAAAGATCAATTGAAGGTAGTAGATTGTCAATTATCACTGCATTGAACAATCGGACTGTTTATATAGAATAACTAAATACCATATTGAAACCTTTCTCTCTTTAGTTTTCTTATATTATTTTCTTCTTACACAAACTAGAGCTTAGATCCCCGTGAACTGCTGCTTTGACCGGTTACGTCGGCTTGCTGACTCTAGTTCATTTATGCCCTTCTACAAGGCGGTACTTCACCCACACAAGGTATTTGTGTATCTGTTTGTTTTCCTATTCAACTGTGTGGCTCTAAGTAGTTTTTCCAATTCGAATATACCTCTTTTCATGTTAATTCTCATGATATTTATGCTACCTGTTTATGCATTTTTAAGTGTTAAAGTGCAAACTATTTGTTGGCAAGAGTTTTTAAAACTAGCAATTTCATTAAAAAAAATACCCCCGGAGGAGTACTTAACAGGATAAATTTAATTTTTGCTCATTTTAAAAATGAACGTGTATTTAATTTTTCACTCATTGTAAATGTGTTTAATTTAGTACGAGTTCTCAAATCTACGGTTTTTGAGATTTGATTGGAAGAAGATGCCTAGTTTTGCAATGGTTTCTTGATTTTGCATCTTAACTCATTTTTCCTTCCGATGATGATAAGGCACACTCTTAAATTCTTAAAGGGGGGTGGGGGTGGGGTGGGGGGTGCGCGGGTAACAACCTATGTTTATGCACCAATTATTGGAATGGTAAAATTTATATTCTTCTATCGTACTCTTATTTTGCGATTCATCTATGGGATATGCAGATACACTATCACCATTGAGATACGCAGATATGGTAACATTGTTACCCGGTGTAAGTCTTTGGTTATTTTTATTATTATTATTATTATTATTATTATTATTATTTTATATGATTTCTTGCTTTCTAAAGAACTCTTAGTTTTCTCATATAGAAGGCTACACGAGGCAAACACCAATTCTACTATATAGTTTTAAACTATGGCGTCGAAATGGAGATTGAAACAACTCGTCTCAAGAGCTTTGTACATTCACACGTGGTCAAAATCAAGTCGTCTCTTTGACTTTATTTGTGTAATGTTATTTCCTTATGTTTGTTGAATTTATACATTTTTGTAAAATTTTTTCCTTTGATAAAAATGTTGTGAGTTCGTATAAAATTTTGGTTTCTAGACATGTTAGCAGAATCTGTTTATCTGAAAATTATTGGAATTGAGACTAAAAAATAGTGATTGACAAAACGTGGTATCTATTGTTTTAAGAGACTGATTAGAAACTGAAAATAAATATAAGCATGGACTGACTATTAGTCTTTCAAAGTACATAACAGAGATAAAAATAACTATTATATGAGATTAAATTTCAGTCCCTAAATGAAGCATGTTAATTAATTAAATTAAGTAGTGCCTGAAACTAACTTTCAGTCTCTAAAGCATATTATTGGAGACTTATTTGATATAGAATCACGAACCTAACGAATGTATTAGGGACAATATAGTCTTTTTAGGACTGATTTTCTGTCATTAAATTTATACATTAAGGATTGAAACATTATAGTATTGAGACTGATTTATAGTCATTGTAGAGATGTTTTGGGGACTGAAATGACTTGGTACCAAGGGATAAATTGAGGACTAACTTTTTATGTATCGGAGACCGGTCTTTAGTGTCTGATGTTGCCATACAATGGAGACTAATATCATCATCATCATCATCGTACTCAGTATATCCCACCAATAGCAATGCTATGGTAGGATCTGAGGAGGGTAAGATGTAGACAACCTTACCTCTACCTCATAGGGATAGAGAGGCTGCTTCCGATGAGACCCCCGGCTCGATAGTAGTTTTGCATCAAGCCTTGGACATAAGGCACATAGCACTCAATCATCGGGACACCGGCTGATTGGTGCATGTGCCCTTGTCTTTCGGCTATCAACGCCACCACATGATGCCTGAATAACCTTCCCCCACTTTTAACGTTATTTTCACGAGATTAGTAAAATAACGTCAAAATTAGTGCAATTTTACTTTTGCCCACCCTAGAGTTCACACATATATACATTATATGCGTGCACCGCCAGCAGGGCAATAATGGAGACTAATATGTAGTTACTAAAAGCATTATGAAGGAGTAGGCAGCTGTTACTGGCTTGGGACTGACAAATCAGTCCCTATTAACAATCAGGTACTGATTGGGAAGTATCAAAGATTGATTTTTCAGTCCTAAATAGCAATCTTTCTTGTAGTGAGTATGTTGAGATCTTTAACATTAAATGTTTGATAGGTTCCACCGAAACATATTTCATTTATCTCATATCTTTGGCAAGGATGTCGATTTTGACCCGGATGGATCTTTGAGGCCTAATTGACTTGTTTTGCTCACTTGGGGTTCTTTATTCAACGCCCCATGACTATTGGCGTTCGACATTGGTCTGGATATGAGGGTTGTTTAAAAAATCCAAATATATCGTAAATCCGGAAATTTTAATTCGAATTCGGATGGTAGTTTTTGAAATTGGATATTTCGGATATCTGAATCCAAAATTTTAAATTTAGTTATTTTGAACAATTACTTTTATGTAACATACTCACTCACACACACACACACATATAGGGTGAGGTCATACTAAAAAGTAAAGTGTGTTAAGAAAGTGAAGGAAGAGATCTGGAGCGCTGGATCTGATGATCCAATAGTTGTGGTTCAGTGTTGTGTTTTTCCTAAGTGTGTTATATTTTTATACTTGCTTTATAACTTTCCAGGGGCATAATCGTCTAGTTTGTTATATTATATATCGAAACATTATCAATATTTAATTAACATATTTTAATACAAATTTAAAACACTATCAAGATCATAATCTATATTATAATGTGTTTTAGATTTAATTTTAATCAAAATTTAAAATCAATGCCAAATTTTAATCCAAATTTAAAACACTACACCAAGAACAACAAGAACTAAAACACACTATCTTGTACAATATATCTTCAAAAACCAAAATTATACATGAGTATGAACAACATTTAAACATATCTTTAAACATGAACTAAAACAAAGTGAATCGTTGTGTTCGACCCGACCTCATCTTCAAATAAAACATAGTGAATCGTTGACTAAAAAGACCAATGTGTCTAAGATCCATACAATATCCATTCTTGGTGAAGAGGTAGGTCCCAGTAGAGCCCAGTTGGACCCGCAAGACTCACCTCAAAGAGGGACGTCTGCGCAGTTGGACCCGCAAGACTCACCTTCAAGAAGGACGTCTGCGCAAAGACTAAATTCGCAAGACTCACATTGAAGAGGGACGTCTGCGCAAAAACCAACTGGATCCGCAGGACCCACCATGCTCAGAGACGTGACGTCCTTACGCGCAGTACGCAAGCTGTTCCCGCAGGAAAAGCCTCCCAATGGTCGACGTACTCCGCCTGTTCCCGCAGCAACGGATACTAGCCATCAGGGAAGGCTACCCGCGCAGCAAGGCTACACGCACAAGGTACTAACTCTTAAATAATTCAGTAATGTCACCTGAAGGAGTGAGCAAGCCGGGAATACTCCCGCACAAAGCCGGGAAAACTCCCGCCCAAATGAGCCAGTCCGTACGCTACTGGAGGACCTTTTGTACTGTACCTGCCAAGGTATAGTACAAAGATATGACCAAAGCAGCGACAGCTCGCTGACAACAGTACGACGAGCAGCACGCTCTACTACTTGATGTCACTATCAGCCGCTGCCTACTCACCAACCCCTGTCGGGGCACGTCCATAGCCTGCAGTTGGTGGAAAAGGAATAGTACACAGCCGGCCTGGTCACTATCAGCCGCTGCCTACCCACCAACCATCAGCATGGCACGTGCGTAGCCCACAGTTGGTAGAACAGGAATACTATTCAGCCGGCTGTACCTGCTTGGAAACCTACCTTCGGCTATAAATACTCCAACACCTTGGAACGGTATCATTATCTTATATCTCCACATATTATCTGATATCTGCTCTAGACATTTCTCTTAATATACACTTATATTCAAGAGCAATCTAGTCTGATTCTCACGCCGGAGGGTGGTCACAAGGAGGTACCCCCCCTTCTCAGTGACGAGCTCACGGTGTCTGTTTTGCAGGTCATCGGAAGAATAACCATCTTGCCGGATACAACCCTCGTGGGAAACATCTATTTAACCCCCAGATTATCCGTAATCTGCCCGGGGTCGATTAGTGTTTCTTCATTGGCGCCATCCGTGCATAAAAGCTAGAACTTGAATCTTTTTCAGTTTTTTTTAAAAACTTCTGCAAAGATGGTTAACGTTACTCCGGTCCCAATGCCAGCGAGTGACCAAGAAACCCCGGTAATCACAACCCCAGCTACTGGGAGGAACACCGGCGAGTACACAAATTTTACGAACACTACCCCGGTTACCCAAGCCGGGGCAAGTGCAGTAAACAATCATCCCCTGGGATTCATTGATACCCAGGCGGAAAGACAACAGACGAGGCTCCCCCGCCAAACACTTGAACAAGTTAAAGCGTGGGCGGAAGCACGTCAGAAGGAATTCCAAGCTGAGTTGGACGAACGCCTACGTTCCATCCAACAGGCTGACGAATTTGGAAGCACTCGACAACAGCTCAACATGAGCAGTGAGTGCGAATACTCGGACGATGATCGGGAGGAATCCGACACTGACGCAAACCCTCGCCATAGAGCGAAAGGGAAGCATAAGGAAACGGACTTACAACCGAGAAGGAATTTCAAAGAAACCTTCAAACCAAGGAACGCGGGGGGAAACCCACGTGACTTCTCCAAAACCTTTAGACCAACTGCTGCAAATGCGGGAACGTCTAAGTTTGCAAGGGACATTGCGGAAGCAATCGCCCCGAGAAGTGCCAAACAGATGTCCAACATCGGCACTTATGATGGTATATCCGACCCAGACGATCATTTGAACAGATTCATAGCGGGGCAACCGTCAGCAACTGGACGGAACCCACGTGGTGTTACATGTTCCAAATGACGCTGGTTGGGGCAGCTAGGGCGTGGTTTGACAGTCTACCGGTCCACCATATCTACGATTGGGCAGACTTCCAACAGAAGTTCAGCCAACACTTCAGTCAACAAAGAAAGTACACTGAAGAACAATGGACGATTCTCAATTGCATCCGAGAGGAAGATGAATCTTTGCTAGACTTCATCACTCGCTTCAACTCAAAGAAGCTGAGTCTGGGCGCTATTAGCGAAGATCTTGTTCTCGCTGCTTTCATCCAGGGCGCGAAAGATCCAGAGCTCATCCGCACCTTAACAGGTAAAGACGGCATGCCATCCACATGGGATGCCATCATGACAGCAGCTAAACGCTTCGCGGAAACGGAAAGGCAACTGGGTAGAGATCTTCCCCAAAGCACAAACCTCTACACCCAGAAAACAAGAGAAAACAACGTCCTTACCGCCCGACTAAACAAAAAGAGGAAGCTAGGTATTTGGCAGTCAAGGGTAAACTTTGACACATCATCCGGCTCGCACCCTCGGTTAGGCGGAAAGGACAACATGTAGTCGTCGAACCGGAACTCCAGATGGACGCCACTCACCAAAAGCGTCACCGACATATTCGCCACTGAGAGGCTCCCATGGCCAGAGGCTCCAATTATCCGACAGCGTCCAAACGCTGATCAAAGCAAATTCTGTGACTTCCACAGGACAAGAGGCCACACCACCGAGGAATGCTTAGACTTGAAGGACATCGTCGAAGCATTTGTCAGAGATGAGACGCTCACGCACCTCGTGGCGTAATGAACGCTGAGCAGGCTAATGCGTGTTGAACCCCAGTTGGGAAAAACACGAATGAAACTGCAGCTTCAATGTTGGAGACTACATACTGCGTAAACAACGAGATTCCGAACCAAGTGCATATCGGCTCGAAAGGCTCGATGACACTCCCATCCCAAGAACATGGAAGGGAGCTCAATTACACAGGTTGCATGTAGATCAATTCCAAACTTGTAAAGAAAAGGCCCAGAGCCACTTCTAATGGAAATGATTCTCCTTATCACATTGACGCTGATGGTCTTACATTTATACTTATGAACTTTCCACACTGATATGCCGGTATTCACCGCATAAATAAGTGGAGAAGTCGTTGCGTGTGGACAGCGGCAAAACCCGCATAAACACAAAAAACGGCAAACCTTCACGCAGGTCAGTTATAGGTAAAGTTTGGTCATCCCACTAAATGAAAGTGCCGGTCCTATCCACACAATCATGATAGAGGAAACTGAACTTTAACCTATTGACAGCCGCGTGTCGAACGGTTAACTTGTTCAATACTGATGCCGGTATTCACCGCATAAATAAGTGGAGAAGTCGTTGCGTGTGGAAGGCGGCAAAACCCGCATAAACACAAAAACGGCAAAAATTTCTAAGAGATGAGGACAACCTTCACGCAGGTCAGTTATAGGTAAAGTTTAGTCATCCCACTAAATGAAAGTGACGGTCCTACCCGCACAATCATGATAGAGGAAACTGAACATTAACCTATTGACAACCGCGCGTCGAAAGGTTTAACTTATTCAAAACACTTAGAAAATCTCTAAGGAAAAGATGAGGAAAACCTCCACGCAGGTCAGATGTAGGTAAAGTTTAGCCATCCTACTAAGTGAAAGTGACGGTCTTACCCGCACAATCACGAAAGAGGAAGCAAAACTTTAACCTATTATCCGCCACGTTGAAAGGTTAACTTATCCAAAATACTCAAGAAATTGCTAAGTTAAACCAAAATATGCGTGAAACAAAACATATAAGGTTTACAACGCAAGGCATTAACAAATGATTTATATTCCATCAAGATTCAAGTATTACAAGAATATAAATCTATACAAAAAAAAAATCTATCCTAAAGGTGGGAAGGGATCTCAAGGTTCAAACTTCAGGACCATTCCCTCCAAACCCACTCGTACCCGCACCATCAGTTGGCTGTGGCGGTTCAAGGAAAGTCTTGAGGATAGTTAGCCCATCATTAGCGGCAGCAACTTCGTTCACCTTCTCCACCACTGGATGCGGGAAGGCAGCATACTGGTTCACTGCTTGGTCATAAGCAGCTTCAGTATCTACATCGTACAGAGGGAAGTTGGAAGGCGGAATGCCTTGTTCAACAAACCCTAGACCAAGCAGGAAGCCAGCCTTTTCCCCATCCTCATGAGAAGCGTTGAGGGCTGCGCTCATAGCATCGTCATATGATGTGTCCGTGAAGACCCGATGCACAACCTACAAAACAAAAATACCAAGTATCAAAACCTTTTCTAAGTACAAAGAAAAGCGTAAAGACGTTATAAAGCTAAGCTTACCTGCGACAACGCTTCTCGTAGAAGCCATTCCTTGGTAACCAGAGCCTCCTGGAGGGCAGCTTGAGCTTGGTTACGGGCACGTTCGGCTTCACTTTTGTTAAGGTTGGCAAGCAACACTTCCTTAGCAGCAGCCTCTTCAACGACCTTTAGCTTACGCTCAGTATGGTCAAGCATACCCCTCTGGTCTAAGATCTCTTGAAGCTTCTTGGCGTCTTCCATGGCCAAGGCGTCATGAGCCTACTGGAGCCTCTCTAGTTTGGCTTTGAGCTCCTCATTCTCGGCGCGCAGAGGCTCCGCAACAGCTTCAGCCTTGGTGGCCCTCTCGGTTGCGTTCCGCGCAGTTTTCTTAGCCAACCGAAGCTGTTCGTTAACAGCTTGGGTAGCCTTGGAACGAGCCTCGAGACGGGCCTGAACTTCAACCTCAAGGGCCTTGAAGGCCTTCTCCTTCTCCGCAGCAACGGAGGAGAGTCTCCTGTTCTCCTCCCGGATAGCCCGCGCCTGAGCTACTTCTTGGATACGAGCCGCCTTTAACTTGTCGTTTTCATGACAAAGCAGCTCGACGCGCGGCTGCATCAGGGCAAGGAGAATTGAAGCTCGTTTGTCAGCCTACCCTCCTGGTAGCTTGACATAGCTTCTCCCAGTGCACCACTGGGGGCCGCGTGACGCGCCCACTCGACGCAGTCCATAGCCGTCCGAAGGGTTGTTCCCCGGCGGATGTTCCACCGCGGAACATACACCTCATTCGAATCCGACACTGCAAAAACAAAAAGCAGTTAGGAAAAGATGATATATAAAAAAAAAATTTAGGCCAAAATAACCTTACGCACCTGTAGGGTCGACAACAGGCCGGTAGCCGCCAAACCCATCACCCGAACCTAAGGGATATCCATCCAAGAGGTCAGGCAGATGGGAAGGAGGCAGGGATTGGCTAGAAGCCCCAACGCTGAACATACTTGCTGAACCGGCTGGGGACGAGGTAGTCGCCGGTGTCGGAGGCACGGTTGAAGCCGCCGCGGTAGAAACCATCGGTGGTGAACTCACTGGAGGTGAACTCACAACCGTGGCCGTCGCTGCGGGGGAACCCGCAGAAAAACTCACCGCCGGCTCAGTGAAGGACTCAGTGAATATGGCACTGACAGCCGGCGGAGACGACGTCACAGTTGGAATAGTTGCCTCAACGGGATGAGCAACTGAACCAACACTTGAAACCGGCGCAGCCGCCTGGGTCGTCGCCTCGGGTAGGTTGACCAAACCTACCGTCATGGGTCCAGAAACGCTCCTCCCCGCTCCACTCTGGAATGCGGTAGCATCCACGCCTGCACGAAGACAAGATATATAAGTATAATGGCGGAAGGATATGCAGTTAAAGTAAATAAAGTTTATACTTACGAGTCCTCTTGAGCTTGAAGGTGCGAACAGGCGGGGACGAACCAGATGGAGCCGGCCTCTTCACGCCGGTCACCGTCGTTGTACGGGGCTGTTCGGAGGTGACAGCCGTCTCAACCTCCGGAACAGTGGTCTCAACACCACCAGGGTTCCCCGCCGCCTCCTCGCTCTCGGTCTCCGACTCAGACCGGTTCCCCTGATCGGCGGTGGAGGCAACCTTCGCCTTGCCTTTCCCACCAGCAGCCTTCTTCTTCCTCACGAAGAAAGGACCATCTGAGGATTCCTCATCAGAAGATGACATAATTAGAGGAATTCCAGCAGAGGTTTGAGCATTGAGAGGGCGAGGGTTAAATAACTCCTTACCTGGCCGCTTGACGCTCAGAATTTCGTGGCCTGGCGGGTAGGGCTCCACAAACCGATCCGCCGTTTGCTCGAGGATGGGCAACTCGTTCTCATCAAGAGCACGAGTACCCAGCCGAGCGGGACCACCAGCTTCCCGCGGATACAGGAGTGATTGCAAGTTATTCCCCTCTGAAATAAAAAGAGAAACAGTTAGAAGAAAAACCCTAAATCAGCAAAGAAGACGGAGCATACCTTAAGGGATAGAGTTCAAACCGTATTCGAGGACGATGGGAATCTGTGGCGCCTCTGAGCCAGCATCCTTCCACACCCGGCTCATCCCGAGCATAACCATCCCGGACTCCGCAAAGCGGTAAACCGGAGTCTGGATCCGGGAAATCATGGAAAACCATTCCGCCTCCTGGTAGTTGGAGGCGTGAAGGCTCGGAAGTGCTCTCCCGTTCTTGAATGTCATCGCTATGGGGACGACACGGGCAGAGATGTAGAAGAACTCCCGCTTCCAAGACCGAAGACTGCGCTCGGTAGCACAGATCTTCAAACCCTTGATCCGGGTGACCAAGGTGTAACAGCCTTGGATGCACCTCCAGGAGTAGAAGGTCATCAGGAGGTCGACATGGGGCTCCACACCCAGAATGAGACACACCCATTCAAAATAGCGGATCTTGGCGATCGCCATTGGGTGTACCTCCGTCAGGTGCACACCGTGTCTTTCCAAAACACGGTATACAAACTTCGTCAATGGGAACTTGAGATTCCCATAGACGAAGAACGCAGCATATACCCCTATCTTGCCTTTGGGGGCATCGTACACCGTCTGATGAGGCCCAGGAAACTCAGGCTCGAAAGGCTCGAGCATGAACTTCCTGACCATGTACTGATAAGCGTCGACGGAAAGAGCACACTGGCACTCACCAGCAGTACTCTTGTCATCCTTGTCCGACGTGGACGAAGGATTCTCGAGGTATACATCGGACTCCTCGACAGTAACCTCAGGATCATGAGTAGAAGACATGTTTTGGATGTAAAGAAGAACGATTTCAAGAGAATGCTCGACAGAAAAGTTAGAGTATTCGCCGGAAATCGTTTAGCAGAAGAAGAGAGAAGTGAAACTGTGAGTTGAGATGCATCCTCTCCTCCCTTTATATACTCATCGCAATGAATGCGATGAATTTAATGCGGAAGAGAGAGGAAAACGCAGGTGCAATGAAACTATCACACGTGGAAAAAGCAAGCTGGCAACAGCTGTTGACAGGACGTGAGCCGTAAACTTCGCACCCACGCGCCCGAAAACTCGCCCCCACGCGCCTGAAAAAGCGTCTGGAACGACCATATACTGTCACGTCGCCATAACTTCCTGCACGTCCTGAAACTGTCAGAAGAAACCGTCGGACGACGTTTCAACAGTTTGGACTGTTCTTATCCTTTCACCAACTCTTCAAATTTCAAAAAGATTCAAAAGAGGGACTACACCCCCTTACCTTGGTAACCAAGTAACCGTAAGACAGGTGCGGGTACAGTGTCAAGGCAAAACCCTTCACATACTTAGCACCTGCAGGGAATTGAAGCCAAGAATACCTCGGCAACCAAGTAACTATAAGACGGGTGCGGGTACAGTGTCAAGGCAAAACCCTTCACATACTTAGCACCCGCAGGGAATTGAAGCCAGGAATACCTTGGAAGTAAAATAACTATAAAACGAGTGCGGGTACAGTGTCAAGGCGAAACCCTTCACATACTTAGCACTCCGCAGGGAATTAAAACCAAGAAGGATCTTCTGGGCCATGCTTGCGGAAACGGAAATAACATCCCCGCATAGCGGGAACGTCGAGAACTAGATTGTTTGAAGCTCCAAGATGGAATTGGTTGTTTAACATAATTGATCACTATGTTTAAAACTACCAAAACCTCATGGAGAATCTACACAACTGGAACTCAATGCTCCTGACTTGCGAGGAGGTTACAGACCTACCCGCATCATACCCAAAGATCAAGCAGAAAAGTCGGGAATTTCTGCACGTGACATTAGGACTTCCGCGGGAAGAATCCCCATGGAAAACCTTAAAACTAAACCCTTTTCAAAACCCCTTGCTTAAGTCCAAAAGTTCACCTCACTTATTAACAATTCATGAGAAGAACACTGGACTGGGGGGACTTGAAGAGGTAGGTCCCAGCAGAGCCCAGTTGGACCCGCAAGACTCACCTCAAAGAGGGACTTCTGCGCAGTTGGACCCGCAAGACTCACCTTCAAGAAGGACGTCTGCGCAAAGACTAAACTCGCAAGACTCACCTTGAAGAGGGACGTCTGCGCAAAAACCAACTGGATCCGCAGGACCCACCATGCTCAGAGACGTGACGTCCTTACGCGCAGTACGCAAGCTGTTCCCGCAGGAAAAGCCTCCCAATGGTCGACGTACTCCGCCTGTTCCCGCAGCAACGGATACTAGCCATCAGGGAAGGCTACCCGCGCAGCAAGGCTACACGCACAAGGTACTAACTCTTAAATAATTCAGTAATGTCACCTGAAGGAGTGAACAAGCCGGGAATACTCCCGCACAAAGCCGGGAAAACTCCCGCCCAAATGAGCCAGTCCGTACGCTACTGGAGGACCTTTTGTACTGTACCTGCCAAGGTATAGTACAAAAGATATAACCAAAGCTGCGACAGCTCGCTGACAACAGTACGACGAGCAGCACGCTCTACTACTTTATGTCACTATCAGCCGCTGCCTACTCACCAACCCCTGTCGGGGCACGTCCATAGCCTGCAGTTGGTGGAAAAGGAATAGTACACAGCCGGCCTGGTCACTATCAGCCGCTGCCTACCCACCAACCATCAGCATGGCACGTGCGTAGCCCACAGTTGGTAGAACAGGAATACTATTCAGCCGGCTGTACCTACTTGGAAACCTACCTTCGGCTATAAATACTCCAACACCTTGGAACGATATCATTATCTTATATCTCCACATATTATCTGATATTTGCTCTAGACATTTCTCTTAATATACACTTATATTCAAGAGCAATCTAGTCTGATTCTCACGCCGGAGGGTGGTCACAAGGAGGTACCCTCCCCCTTCTCAGTGACGAGCTCACGGTATCTGTTTTGCAGGTCATCGGAAGAATAACCATCTTGCCGGATACAACCCTCGTGGGAAACATCTATTTAACCCCCAGATTATCCGTAATCTGCCCGGGGTCGATTAGTGTTTCTTCACTTGGTCCTCATCCTCATGACACCATCCTCATCATCGTGACACCTTCCACGAACACATTATAAAGGTTGCGATCCTGAATAAGTCGACACAAGAAATAAATAAAACGCACTAGTGATTTTTTTAACCAACACACTAGTGAAATAAAATACCTTTAGAAAAATATGACATGAAAAAAAATAATACAATGTTAATTTACTAAAATAACAATTATTAACTAGGAAATTCAAATTAGAAACAATAAACAATGATTTACCTACCTCATTAGTTTTTGACTTTATACAACAGGGAACAGAGGATCTCAAATCTTCATTATATTGTTTTGTTTCATCCAATTTACTCTTTACACGACAACCTCTTCGCCGTTCATACATCACACCCATAATTTTACATAAAACATGAAAATAATAAGTAATTAAACAAACCAAATTGATCACTGTGGAATTTTGGCAAACAGATTCGCAATTCTAATTTCGCAAATCGATTAATCATCAGAGATTGAACCCATATGCGAACCCTAATTCAGGAAACCCTAAATCAATTTTGGGAATTCAATTTTAAAACCCTAATTCTGTATTGTCGCCATCAATTGGAGATCATGGAAACTTCTACCGGATCAAAACTCCATCGATTACGGATCTCCGGCGAACGCTATAACAACCACTAATGTCAATCGTAGCGCTACCATCGCTTGCCAATTTGCTCGATTTGTCAATGTCGAAATTGTTGCTACCGCCACAAACACCCATCGTGGTGAACAATATTACGATAGTGGTTGTAGACACAAAGTATTGCGGCGTGGTGGTGGTCATAGGCAAGTGAACGGTGGTGGTTAGATGGGTGAACGGGTTGTGGGCATATGGGAACGATGATGGTTATGTTGATAGAGAAAGAGAGAAGTCAACACAAATGATAATAACTTCTAAATTTATTTAAAAAATAATGACACACCTATCGATAATCTTACCCCTATATATTATAATCCATCCAATGACTAAGATTATTTCCTACATTTTTTAGAAAATCTTAACATCTTATTTTAACCTTGCGCGCTCTCTCTCTCTCTCTCTATATATATATATATATGGATGATTGTCATTACTACAAAGCTCATGATAAACGAAAAAATGCAAAAAAAAGAAAAAAATATCTTAGAAGAAAGACAATAAACGAGTAAAAACACACAAAAAAAAAACTAGTTAAAATGAGTAAGCAATGGTTGAAATCAAAATATTGGGAAAAAGAGGGGATGTGGGGGCAGTTTAGCCATATCCAATATTTTTTTAATTTCAAATTCCCTCACTTTTTTTAAACTTTCGTAACTTTTTTATATGACATTACTTTATTTTTATAAAAATAATAAATCATAAAATCGAGCACTTTAATCTTTTTAATTTAAGTATATATTAATATATAAAAATTATAGATTAAAAAAATACAAAAAAATGAGTTCTTTTTCTAAGTTGTACAACATTTTTCTACTATATTTTTTGTATAAGATTTTTTTTACTAACTTTTTTGTGTTTTTTTTGGGATGAAAGTTTGGGTTTTAAGACTGAAATGTTGTTAATCCTTACTAAGAGCAGTGTCACATGTCACCCTCATAATTTTTCTTAGGCTTCTTAGGCAAAACATACTTTTCTAGAGATCCACCACCTATTATACTATATTCATTTTTAAGTGATGCTAAAGCTCAAACAAAACAGATGTTACGTGTCTTTAGATTGTTGAATCTTTTATAATGGAGTTTGTGTAGGTAGTTGACATAAAATTCAAAGAGTCAATTGCAAATATGGCCCATGTGGTGGATCCCAAAATATAGGTTGCAACCCTGTTGCGACATTTTCGCAGATATGAGACCTGTGGTGGTCCTTTTGTTTCACTTTTGGTCCACCGTCAAGTAATGGCGTTAACAAAAGTGTGAAATTACTATGTGTCCTCTGCTCGACGGATTTAATTCTTTTTAACCTTAAAGTTCTTTCATTTCCTCGTCTCCAATCTCTAATCATCATCGTCGTCTTCGATCTTCACACATGTAATATCACAATCATCTTCTTCTTCATCGAAATCGAACTCCATGTATGATGTGTCGGATGCCATCATGTGGTGCTGCTACATGCTATCATTTTCCAAGACTCAAGCTAACTTGGGCCATCGGTTCTTTTGTTGTGTACGTGTTGCAATTAAGTTTGATTATGTTACTTCGATTAGGTTATTGTGGTCAATTAGGTTAATTTGACCAATTTGGTTAGTATGTTCTGATTATGTTCTTGCTTATACATATTTGGTTATAGAATTAAGATGAGTTGTGGTTGGATTATATGGGCTGATATCTTGAGTTGCCCAAGATGTGATAAGGTAATCTTAGCTTTGACTAGGACAATCAAGAAGCACGTAGAATTTGCCCAAAATAAGCTAATGAAACCACTAAATGGAAAATATATTTAGCATGTAGTTGGTTGTTGTTTACGTAGTGAAGTTCTAAGCAGTATTGTTTTCGCACTTTTTTTTAAGTAGTATTGTTTGTATTATGTTTTTTGTATGATCCTATTGTTAAGACTATGACTGTTAATATAACATTTAAGTTGTTTATGCAAATTGTTGAGCAACCTATTCATATAATGTTGTCACTTTGATAGCCATCTTGTAAGCAAACTAAATCCGATGAGGAAGAAAAAGAAGGTTTGGAAAGTAACACAAGAAATCGTTGAAGAAACTTAAGTCATTGTGGAAGATACACAAGAAAGATTAGAACCAATGGATCTGGAAGAACTTTACGGTAATCCATGCAAAGATTACGACCTTGAGGTGTTGAAAAGTGCTTGGGATTATGATTCTCCTAAATTAGATCACCTTGGCTGGTACCATCATCCGTATCCTGGCGAGTACTCCTCTGACTGATGCTAGATTGTCGCTATCTAGTCAAAAACAATTAAATCAAGTTCCTAATCACCTAAGCAAGCTAGGGTAAGTAGGGTGTCTAACCACGAGGAGTATGTGGTCAGTGTAACGTGCAACCAATTTCTAATATTATGAAGTAATAGTTAATAGTGCTGATCACACAAGTAAACACGTTTTGGTTCTAATATTAAGAAAACAATTAAACAACTTTCAAACAATTAATAAAGACAAATCACTTCTGGGTTTCAAGTAAGAAAATATACAATAATCTCATGTTCACTTAACAGATTAATTGTCAAAGATCAAATCAATTTGACTAACTAGGAAAACCTTAGGCTTCAACAATCGCTAACACACAACACTGGCTATCAAACAGTCCATGTTAGTGTGACTCAACTAAGGGAAATTGTATGCTTCATCACATTCAAACTAGTCAAAACAACCCTATAAGCAATTATCATAGCTGTAACACCCTTGGCAAACACAACATCGTCCCACTCTTAGACAAATCCCACATCGGCCGTGGATAAGAGAGATCCTTGGTTCATAAGTAAATGTCCTGCCTCTTTAATAACCAACGCATTTTGGGCTTAGTTGGCTGTGGAGCACATGAAAACTCCACGATTAAGCGTGCTTAGGTGGAAGTAGTACTAGGATTGGTGACCACCTGGGAAGTCTCTACCTGGGCAACAAAAAACAAAGCCCTGAGTTCCCGGATTGGCAACCCATCGGGGCAAAGCGGATAATATTGGTGGTACGAGAGGCCGGGATGTTACAGGTGGTATCAAAGCCAGGTTATCTGTCACACCCCAACCTACGGCGGAAATGCCGGGGCGAACTGATTGCTCACAGCTTTTCAAAGGTTACTATCACGCAACATTATTTAAATGACAATATCTATTTAATTTATTTAAATGAAACAATTACAATTAAGTACATCAAGTATAAATAAATTACAACAATGATCAATTAAGTTTGTATCCTAAAAGGCATCTCTACGTGATCTTCATCTTTCTAAACAACCAAGCTGATAACCTGCAAATGCGTATAAAATATATTTTTGTCAACAACACATGTTGAGTGAGTAAAACACCAGTTTGAGACACAATAGTATTAATATATAGTAAATAAAGAATGATGCAAACTGTTCCTGTGAGATAAGCAGTTAAACCATAGCACATACACAAACAATTAACCATAAAGAAAGGGCTAAACCGTTGCCATGCGAATGGGCATTGGTTACCAAAAATGAGATGTCGGTGAAACCGTTGTCAATGCGTCGGACGCTGGCCACTACGAAGGTCATATGATCATACTAGACTGAGAGTTTGTTGGACCTCTCCGAATGCGGTTCAAATAAAGCAAGTGAGCAAATAGCAAGTTAGGCATAAACTGATATACACACAAGGATTAAACAATTGCGATTTTGAATACTAGATAATAGATAAATATGATACGATACGCATATGTCCCAAAAAAGGTTAAAAATAAATAAAAAAGGGAAGTGATTACTCACCTGATCGGATGAACGAAATAAGTGAGGATTTGAGAATGATTGAACCCTTTGGAATATACCCTCGAGGATTCCTAGTTAAATGATATTAATATAAATTAATTAATAATAAGACAATGAGTTTAATGAATTAAAGTGTCGATGTGATTTGAGTTATGTTTGGGATTAGAATGTTTATTAATTGACCGATGGGTTCCTATTATTATTAGTATTACTGTAAAAACAATATGATTGTCTATCATTAAATCATAAGAAACATCATTTTTATTGTTTATAAGGTACCATTAAACTGAATATAATAATCATATGATTAAATTTATAACTAATTAGTTTAAATAATTAACCATGAGTTGAGATATAATAAAATAATACATGTTTATGAATATATAAAAAAATAAATTATATTAATAGTAATAATGCTTAACTAATTAAACATAATATGCATCGTATTAAATAAATATAATATAAGTAAATAAATGTTTAATTATTTATATATATGATAATATTTTTTAAATAAATATATTGAAATTAAACAACTAATCATTTAAATAAATAATAATATGAAATCACTTCATTATATAAATAAATGGTTTATTTTAAGTCTCTTAACGACAATTTAACGGTGAACAAATATTTAACACTAATTATCATACATATATACATATATATACTAAAGAAAATAAGTTGGAAAAAATGTTTAATGACAAGAATTATCTTTAGAGGTGACAAGTTTTGATAAAATAAAGCCAAATTTTATATTTAACACTAATTATCATTAATCTATAGATTAATATGCATAAACAAAAAAGAAAAAAAAATAATAACCCAAACCGAGCTGGGGGAGGGTCGAACCCGCGCCCCAGCCGGCCCTGACCACCAGACAACAGCAACACCAGCCAATTGGGCTGGTGTATTGTTTGATAATGATCCAGAAATAATTAAACATAACCCCATAACTGTTCGTCCCTCATTCTAAAACAAAACCCTAGGAAAATCAGTTGATCACATATGATAGTTGTTTGTTTAATTAATGTTAGGGCTAACGTTACAAGGATTACGAAAGAGATGATTCATGTTAATAATACCTCATATGATGACGAATTGAAGGCAAACGAGCACGGACAAGAGCCGGATTGAACTCGACCTGTAACTGGTTAACGCGGCTTGTAAAATCCAATTAAGCATAGGGGTTTAGTCGTCGATGGAGTGAGTATTATGCGCTAGGGTTTAATTGCAATGTGGTGGCCGATTCATTGTATATGCAAGAGCGGTTTTAGAGTTGGTGTTCTATTTTTGTTATAATGTATCAATTTGATCACATAACCATAATTAAGTAGTCGGTGTGATACGTTTTGACATTAGCAACAATTTGGCAAGATAAATTCCAATTATATGACGAAGATTAAGGCTCAAGAAAACAATCGGGTAAACGGGCTTCGGTTTCAATATGGGTTTGGGTAAAAGGGTGTTATATTAAAATTTGCAGTTGGTCCTTCAAGGTTAGGAATGGAAACGATAATAGATGAAAGTTTAGTTTAGGGCATAAAATGTATATCCTTCAAAGTTACTTTAATAAGTATATTAACGAATTAAAATAAATTAATAATTATTCGATAACCGTAATATTTTAATTGATAAAATTTTCCGAACGTAAAACGGGTCGGGTTATTTAAAATGAAAAATACCGAGTTGTTACAGTCTCCCCTACTTTAGGGGATTTCGTCCTGAAATTAAAGGATATTATAACAAAACCGTTAAATTTTGAGGAAATAATTTTTTTTTAATATAACTTTTAAAATATATCATAACACAGAATTTGAATAGTCAAGATAACGCTCTAAATGAAAATCCGATAAGGGCACTTATATATAGGATGTACTAGCGGCGTATCCACCATGTCCTTATCATCTTTACATTTGTACCATTATCCCAACTACTTTTGATTCTATATTATAACACACAATTTCACGCATTAGGATTTCCATGCGAGGACTTCAGTAATTATTAGGCCTCCATAATTACTTATCGTCGGATGGTCCACATAACTCGTTCCATCATATGGGTTACAAAACATTTGAAAGACATTATTTTTGGTGAAACCAAGAATTTTAATATATTTTGGTTATAAATAAAAGATAGTCATTGTGTACAGTATTGTTAAAATGAATTGAAATTTTGAGTTGATTTTAATAAAATATTAAAGTTTCTAGAACGTCTTTTGATACAAGTTATAAATCTTGAAAGTTTGAAAAAAGAAATGATTCCTTAGGGTTGAGAGTGAAACGAATTGGGATGAATGGGGTCAAGAGATAAACTAAGAGTACAGTATTATAGTAAGTTGTCTTTTGAAAAGATAGATTTTATTGTATGAGCAAAATCATTGAAATTGAAGTTGTTTAAATCCAAAAGTCGAATAAAGGTTTGTTATGATGTATGAAAAAGATAGAATATGTTTAGATAAAGATGACAAAAATATCTTCTTTGATAAACTTAGTTATGATTGATTTGATATATCTGATTTAAAATAACTTGATTAATTAGATCTATAAAAACTTGAATAATTGAAGTTGACTGAATTGAAGTATTTTGATTAGGTTGCAAAGTAAGGTTTAATAAAATAAGTTTGGATATTTTGAGCATAATGAACATGATTGAATCGAGAACACACATGGCGTGGATGATTAGGGTTTTCCATAGTTGCAGCAGTTACAGGTAACATGGTATAAAGTTTGAGCAAACGTTGAAGCATAGGTTTTAGAATTAGATGGCATAGACCGTTGTGGAACGTCTTGTAGTACGTGGCAAGTATGAACAAGATAATCGAACGATTAAATCGGGTACAAAACGATATGAGGATTGGATTGAATTGAATAGTGATAGTTGCAAGTGAAGCGTAACAAGTGGACTTTGACGTAACGTGTCTTGTTTGAGACGCTATGATTTTGTTGAGATTGATTGTTAATTTTGATTGACAGCATGTAGTTGATGTTTAGACTTGCGTTTGTTATGATAATGAGTAGGGGTAAATGAATTGAATATATTAGCGAAAAAGTTAATGAACAAGATTGCATTTATGTTTTGAAAATTGAGTTGGTATTTTAGAGATCGCTTGAGCTATCTACTTGACTAACATGTGGCTGTGAAGTGGTTATATAAAATAAATGATCGATGTTGTTTGATGTTGAAAAAAACATTATTTGATTAATAAAGATGTGATTTATTGAGAAGGTTGGATAGTTGTGTAGATTTCATATGAGTTATTGTGTAAAACGAAACTTAAATATGTTATGCTGATGTTCATTCACAACTTAAGGATAAGTTAGAATTTAAATTGATAATCAATGAGTTGATTTGATGAGAGAAAAGTTTTATAAAAGTTTAATATGTTTTTAACAAATTAGAATTTGAGGTTGAATGCTTGAATATGTTTAATAAGTTATACATGTGATACCATGAGTATAAGAAAGCCATTTGATTCTTAAATTGTGCGATAATATTTAAATTAATTAAGGTATTGATATTATTGTGATAAGATGAATAGGGGAAACCGATTTCAATGAGTGTAAATTGTTTTGTTTGGCTCGTGAAAACCGAATCCAGATTAACAAAGAATTTGTATCCGATCAGGGAATAAAAATGTTTTGAGTGTATGAGTAAATTGAATCAATAAATCTTGATTCAAAAATGATTTAGTAAAAAAGGAATTGAATAATTTAATAATAGGATAATTGAATAGCTAAATCAAATCATAAATTGTTTCGTATAAAATTAAACAAATAAAATAATTAACAAATGTTCTTCGAGGTGTTGGGTTTCCCATGAGCTTTCCATGGCATTTTGTTTCCCCAACTTATTAGCATACCAAAACCAAAACAAATGAGTGAGTTGGCCTCCCATGAGCGTTACATGGAAATTTGAATCTCCCAAATCAATTAACGCATTTTCGAATCAATTAAGTTTGATAATGATCCAGAAACAATTAAACATAACCCCATAACTATTCGTCCCCCATTCTAAAACAAAACCCTAGGAAAATCAGTTGATCACATATGATAGTTGTTTGTTTAATTAATGTTAGGGCTAACGTTACAAGGATTACGAAGGAGATGATTCATATTAATAATACCTCATATGATGACGAATTGAAGGCAAATGAGCACGGAAAAGAGCCGGCCTGAACTCGACCTGTAACTGGTCAACGCGGCTTGTAAAATCCAATTAAGCATAGGGGTTTAGTCGTCGATGTAGTGAGGATTATGCGCTAGGGTTTAATTGCAATGTGGTGGCCGATTCATTGTATATGAAAGAACGGTTTTAGAGTTGGTGTGCTATTTTTGTTATAATGTATCAATTTGATCACATAACCATAATTAAGTAGTCGGTGTGATACATTTTGACACTAGCAACAATTTGGCAAGATAAATTCCAAGTATATGACAAAGATTAAGGCTCAAGAAAACAATCGGGTAAACGGGATTGGGTTTCAATATGGTTTTGGGTAAAAGGGTGTTATATTAAAATTTGCAGTTGGTCCTTCAAGGTTAGGGATGGAAACGATAATAGATAAAATTTTCCGAACATAAAACGGGTCGGGTTATTTAAAATGAAAAATACCGAGTTGGTACAATAGCAACTGGTAAACAAATCATTCTGATCGAAATAAACCTAAACCGACCGAGTGAACAGTAATACCAAACATCAATACTCATAGATTAATCATAAACAATTACAAAATCATTCGTTCTTAAACACATGAGAAAACTGTAAAATACAAACTCTACATCCCAGGTATGACTCGAAGGAGACTAGCCACTCATGGTGATGATTCCGTCTTCACTCGATGTTTGGTAGGCCATCAATATGGAACTAATGGTGAATGAATATTAATATGGATTTACTTGCTTTTCTCCGTGACCTAGGCTGCCGTCTGTATCTGTGCGTCTCCACTCTGATCCCCCCAGATAATTGTGTTTTGTTCCCTTTTATTCCCAAGCTGAGTTTTATATTTGTAATGTCCCACCAACTAATTCTTTGTGTGGTCTCCTATTTAGTTTCTTATTGGGCCGGTTCCTTCTATGTTTGTTCCTGTAGAAAGAAACCCACCAACATACTAGTCAAAGTTCAAACATTCAAACCATTCAGATTTAATCAAATATATTATATTCTTATGGTTTCATGCTTTGGAACTTACAAAACCAATTTAAGTAACAATCACCCACTCATGCATCTTTGGATTTAAATAATTTAAGTTGCCATACGCGGTTCATGAGTATTGAACATTGAGTTCCATTTCTTATATTCGTTTGAGCTTTTGTTATTTTTAATTAATTCATTATTTATTTAACTCCACAAATATAAAAACTTTTCGAATTAATATACTTATAAGTTATAATAATATTGATGCGTAAAAATATAAACAAAAACACATTATTAAGCATAATAATTACAAGTAATACACCAACACATCATAAAATCAGAATGGTCAAATGATGATTGCCATTGGGAATGAGATTGTAGTGGATGTGTTTGCTATTTGTAATGTCTTGTTTAATGTTTAACCTTACGAAGTATGTACTTCAAGCTTATCATGTATTCAAGCATGACTTGATATGCATAACAAGTTATGCAACATTTTGACACAAACATAAAAAGTCTTGACATAAACATAAGTAATCAAACATTCTCTTCAACATAAAGGATTTGTTAGTGCATGATTTGTTGTCCGTAGCTGATCGAATAAGTTAGGGGTAGTTTAGTATTTATGTTTAATTTAATATGGCTCATTTGCTAAGCATTTTTAGTGGATGAGGTCCATTCATTATAGACTAAGCTCATTTGTTAAGTTAAGATCTCATACGCTAAGGATGTTTAGCATATGAAGGCTCATTCGAACACTCAATCATTAGTGATGTATAACGAATGAGCTGAGGCCAATAAATAGGTTGTTCCTGCTCATATAAGGTAAGAGATCCGTGCTTAATATATTAAAGTACAATTACCATGTTGGATTCTCTCTAGGATTAATGTATTCATAATGTATGAACAGTAACGTATCAATAAAATATTTCTTAACGTAAATGTCTCATGTATCTTATTGATGTATCGTGTTAGCAACTAGATCTTGGCTTGCATAACGTATTGACGTTTTCTCAATTGGTATTAGAGAAGACATTTTCTCGTGATATATCAATTCATTGCTAAAATCTAATTTGAGACGTGTTCATCGGGCTTTGGTACTGTTTGATCATATTTGGATCAAATCATTGGATAAATGATAGAGTTGAAGATAGATTCGTGTTCTTTGATGAAATTCAAGTCTTCGTAACGTATTCTGGTGGATTATTTTGACGATTTGATTGATTAATTGATTCAATAAGCCATTAATAGCCATGGATTAGCTGCTACTGTATAGATTTTGAATTGATGATGAATCGTAGTGTAATTTATGAAATTGATGATTGCATCAAGTTCATAATGTATATTTGAAGCTTCACTGAAGATCTGGGTTGATTATTTGAAGTTCTGATGAAGTTTTGAGTTTTTCGGCGAGATAATCGTTTCTCCGGCCACCGTAACAGCATTTTCGGTGAAACACGCTTTTTCGTGACACAATAACTGCTCAAACGGTTCGTTCGTTAATTTATTGTGCTCATTCTCTATTGGGACTGGCCATTCATTAGTGATACTTTCCATTCGCTGATATTAATGAATGAACTCATTGGTTAATGGGTTTAGTGAATGTGGATAAGTATTGTTTAATGAATGTGGTTATTTATAACGAATGAGGACCAAGGTTAACGCATGTGGAAAATTTTACGTATGAGGACATTGTTTTAGCAAATGAGAGACTGGTTAACGAATGTGATTAGGTTAACGTATATGGATAATGAATGAAACCTCATTCATTCTTTGTTAATTTAAAAAAAAAGAGTGTTTTAGAAAAATTTTCTTAAACGGAATTTTTCTGGGATATTTCTAATATGTGGGGCAATCTTCTTGAAAATTTTGACAACATATTTTTCTGGACGACTTTTTACGCGTTTCTACTGGCTGAGGGGGAGATCAAGATTAATTTAAATAGGAGTTTATTAGTGATTTTTGAAGATATATTCAAGACCTTGCCGAATTTATCAAGAAAAGGGGGATATAAACATTTCAAAGGAATTTATTAGGTTTGTATCTTCCTATGTTTGCAAGGATTTTTAAAAAAATTACCGCAATTCGGGGTGGTAATTCATGATTGCAAAGCTACGTTTGACTGAGTTAAAGACTGCAATTGTTCTTCGATTGCTGATTTATTTGTTCAAGATTGAAACCCAACTATGTGGGATACGAGTGTCTGTTTGCTTAATTATTTCTGACGGACTTTTATCCTGATTATGTTGGCTACGAGTATTTGGCGAATTACTTCCGTTTAGGGAGACAATTCTTGAATGGGTTGATTTTGTTGAAGAATATACAAGTCTTGTCTTTGGATTGGAGACTCTGATCGTTCAGGATTTATTAATATAGGTTGGATCTCTAAATCATATGCCCAAAATAATAGTGCATCTAAGCAAATGGGATGTAGAAGAGCTTCAAAGATTGACATTTTGGGATAAATGTTATCAAGAGAGAGAAAACTGAAGTGAAAGATTTTTTAAAATGATCAGGTTGTTCATTAAGATGTGTGGTAATGTCTAATATATAGATATTTTTTGCTTTACCGATGTTGATGGATATATGATGACTTGCTGCTGATTGATGAAAGAATGAACCTTGTCATATGCTAGTTGGATGATCAAGATCACATGGAGTTGCTTACTTTGAGGGGGAGAACTAATATGAGAAGCTAAAGGTATTAGTTTGCTGAAAAGACTTAAAGATTGTCTATCTGCACAAGCCCAAGAATCATCAGTCAAGGGGGAGTTTGTTAATGTATTAGTCGTGACTGATGATTTTCACTTAAAGTATTCGACATCTACGAAAATGGGGAATCTGTTAGTGCATGATTTGTTGTCCGCAGCCGATCGAATAAGTTAGGGGTGGTTTAGTCTTTGTGTTTATTGTTATATGGCTCATTCTGAGTTGCATCGATGTTCATTTCGTCGGCCATAACTATAAAAAACAAACATTTAGTATAGGTTTTATACCTTAAAAATCATCAAATTTACCAAAACTTGGTAAATTTACATTCTGAGCAAACTGTTGATCATCACATTTTTTAAGACATGATTCACATTTGCTACAATTATCAACGAATGGCCACATTCGTTAAATCAACTTAAACAAAGGAGCACATTCGTTAACAATTAAGTCTCATTCGTTAAATAAATTAACGAATGACACTTATTCGTTATCAGTAACAACGGATGTATTGGCGTTCGTTAACAATACCACAAATGTATTGACATTCGTTATCAATAACACGAATGAATACTTCATTTGTTATTAAAGACAAACGTGAATAAAGGAATGGCATCTTTGAATCTAATTGGTAAAAGTCAAAATCACCAAGAACAGTTAAAGTCAAACATGCAATTTGAATTATTAATTTCATCCAAACAACATGTTTATACATTAAATCTTATATCAATAGCATCGTTATGATATCATGAATATAATCTAGCCATTTATATGGGTAATCATATTCATTTTAATGATCAATTTGTCAATTTTATTTTCGTTACAGTTTCAGTCCGATTAACCCATTAAATCTGGTTCAAAAATCATAAATAAACTATCATTGAATTCATTTTTACCTACTAATCACTATGAAATCACTCAAACAAAGATTAAGTGATGTTTGAAAATCTGGAAAATTTAGGCAAAGGTTCTCTCTGTTCTCTCGATTTTCTTGGTACATAGTAGTGAACGAATGGGATTCCATTCGTTTACCTAAGGGTTATATATGTCGTACACTTGGCACAAATCCCTAGAAACGAATCGCATCATTCGTTATAATTAAATAAACGAATGGCCTCTCATTCGAATGTCCATTCGTTAATACAATTAACGAATGTATATGATATATTAAGAATAATGAATAGCTTGCTATTCGTTACTCATCTGTTTAACTATTTTAACGAATCAACACTCCTTCGTTATCAGATAGTGGAAGCGAATGTGCATGGGTAACAAATGTAATATATTCGTTGTTATACCACAACGAATGTGTATCCATTCGTTTTTTTACTTTAGCGAATG